>NW_019213270.1:155808-273669 GCF_002532875.2 Varroa jacobsoni | reverse complement strand
GGCAAATATCAAAGCCACACAAGTTATAAACATTTCTATAGGTGTGAACAGTAGAGCTTTTCTGTTGCTTTGCCCACCCCGCCTTCGATATCATTCTGTGTGTGTGTGTGTGTTTGTTAGTACACTTCGTATAAGTACTGGGTTTTCTATAAATATTGAAATGTGGCCAATAATTTATCTGATACATTTATATCGTCTAAACGAAATCATATAAACGAGGTTTTAGATTTTAACGTTAGACGCCATAGTTCCTTTGTCGCGATGCAATCATAAGTTTATGTATATATATATATATATATGTACATAAGAAGTTTTAAGCTCGTCAAAAAATTTTTTTTTTTTGAAAAATACACAATAACAATCACTCAGCTTAAGTAACATACACATAAAACAAACACCACATGTCGCTAAAAGTGAGCAGCATATACCTTTTTCATTAGTTGTTTCGGACTGCAATAAAATGGCTGACACTCGCGAACCGACACGTCCGTATTGTAACATTGTATTGTATTCATATTGTACTCATCTCATATTCCTATCATGGCAAATAGTTACTCTACACTCGCAAGAAACCTAAGTAATCTGACCCACCAGATGCTGAGGTATGTCTATCTCTCCATTCACTTTTTTTTAACATACATATACTATGAAATAGTGGCAATTTTCGGTAATGTAAAAGCCAGAGATAAACAGCTTAATCAAAGTATGTTATATCAAAGTGCCTATAGATCTAACTCATCTAAAACGAATAATCGAATGCAGTTAGGATACATGAGATATTCATTATGATCGAGCTACTAAACCACTATTGACCTCAGCGTACATTTATCAGAAAGGACTCTTTGTGCACCTTTTACAAAAGCAGATTATTACATACTGACGGCGTAAATGGGTGCAAAATTGTTTTTGCCCTCTTTGGTACTAATAGTGCACACAACATCTTAGAAGCCGCGCTGACCATTAGATTGTTTCAAAGCACTCGACATTCGAGTTATGAGCTGATTACATCGTCTAGTGGCACAATTCGTCTGCGGCCAATGTTCGAACAATTTTAAAAGAAATACTAGATAAAGTGACGTATGCCTTTTATTGGCTTTTAATGGAATACCAATCGATAAGCGAGGTATTTCGTGTAAAGGTGATGCTCTGAGCTTTTCAATGAATCATAAAAACATGATAGCTAACTGGGAAAGGCTGGTTATAAAATTAATTCATAATTACAGTGTATAATTAATATCACTTCTCTAAGACTGTTCTTTGGTGCTTTTATTATTACTACTATTATTTTTTGTTATCATTTTGGATCTTGAGCTGGATGGTGAGCATCTTCACTTAGTCTACGTCCACATATTTGTAAATAGTAAATGGCTTGTTTTACTCAAGCAGTCATTGGACTGGTATTTTAAGCTTCTTTTCACTCGGTTATTCGACTTAATCAGCTGATTCACTCTAATGGGCTTAATTTGGCTAGCAACCTCCTATCATTTTACCATCTTGTTCTAAACTTCACTTACGTTTTTTTGTACTTTGAGGAAATAAAACCTGCAAAACATTAAAAACGAGTCAACGTTTAGTCCAATATGAATCCTACCAGTGTGAACTTGTAGGGACGTCAGATAGCAAACAGCTGTTGAAACAGCCATCGTGTTCATGGCAAACAATATACGCAGAATCGAATACGATAAGCTTTAACTTGTCCTAAACGCCAGAAGCACATCCGTTGATAATCACAATATATTTAATAAAATTCTTTCTTTGATGCTGTTGCCGCTGTTTACTATTGACTTCCTTATCGTATCGACCCTGTCTGGTCTTGCCAGATACGGTATTCTCGGTCTTCAACAGGAGCTGGTCTCAGACGCGACGGTATTGTGCACAGTGGCATCATCGCTGCAACTCCCGGTGTTGTGGCTGCTAGGCTTTTGCTGAGTTGGTCGCCGTCGCCGCCTCCCTCATTGTCACCTTGGCAGTGACCACCCGTGCTGACTCACACCCTCTTCTCATTGGTAAGGCCCTCGCCCCCGTCAAGGTTGCTAAAGTTGTTACCGCCCCAGCTTTTGCTGCCGGGCCTATGACCGCCTATGGAAACGTTAAACTCGGCCTTAGTCTCGTCGGAGTGCAAGGATGGTAAACGAACACGAAATTTATTTAAATGGTGTTAAATAAATTATTATGTCCATAATCTGAGAATAATTCTTATGGTTATATTCGATGACATGGGAAAACGTGTTACGATTTTATTTGCTACCCAGATTGCTTGGCCAGACCGTTCGGGTTTCAATTTGCCTTAGCTTGTGCGAACGTTTTAGGGAAGTACCTTCTACGCACTATAATGGGGAACACGAATGGTTACGTCTCCAGATATGAATATTGTTTATTTCCAACAACCTTGTCCTTGCACTGTTAGATCAATTCTATGGTTAAAGGCAAGGTCTTCATTGTTCTTTAGGTATGATCGTGGTGTTCGCAAAAAGTAAAAGCGCCCAAGTTCGCAATTCAGTTGTTCCACTAATGGAAACTGCCCTTTGAAAACATATGGCAACGATAGTTCTACTAGGACACGACGCTATTCTTGAGAGGTTATGGCCCACAAGAGTTTGTCATCGAACATAACACTTTGAAAAGTTATTTCAAAAAAGTCGCTCTAAATGGTTAGCACGAGGACCTTAAAATGGAGCAGAATTATTGAGTAAAATGCAAGAAGTACAAAATTTGGCACCGATTTATGGACACAAAATGCACTCGATAAATTGACATCTATCGACTGGCTATGCGTGTAACAACACCGGTGCTGCTTCGCGTAACACCGTATTCTAGATTTTTGTTAAATTCATTGAAAAAAACAAAAGTCACCAAAAACGGCCTTTGACACTTGTTTTTCAAAGGATCCTGTTATGTTATGTAACATAACAAACAATGCATGAGTGTTCATTATTTGGGAGGCCCCATTTGTTAAAAAGATTACTCCAATTAAATAAATCTTTGCCTTTAAAAAACCTTAGCTGAGTAAAATACATATATTTTAGTTAATCTTTATTCACAGTTATTGTTAGGAACGGAAACTAAGTTTACGATAAATGTCATTTTATTAAATGATCGAATTGAACACACTTCGAAGTTTTTTTTCATGAACATTGACAGAGACAGCCAACGATACTATCGTTCTGCCGGTTTAAATGGATTCATTAATGAAATCAAGTATTTTCAATCCCGTAGTTCATAAAAAAACATTTAACTGGACAAGTTTTAAAGTAGTATTCTTATAACCATCATGTGATGTTTTACCAGCAGATTCCAAATCTGCTTTTAGGTGTAGTCACTTTATTTACCTTTACTTTTCCTTCTTGGTATAATTAAATGTTTTTACACTTAAGTCTTTTAAAGTGAAACATATGCTTTTTACTAGTCATTCCCAGTCGCTAACAAGATTTTGTATTTAAGAAATGGCTGGTTCGAGCTTCATTTGAAGAACAATGGTTTCTTTTATTTCAAAGATATTAATCGCCACTTTTAACAGGTATTCAAATATACCGCACATTATCTTAATACGACTACTTAAACATTCGCTGCGCAATTTGAGAATATTTGGCAATGCACCTATTGTGAAAATAGACGAGTCAGCGTCCGTACTATACATAGAACTCAGAGTTTTTGTGAAGCTAAACGGTCGTCCATGGGTTAAGTAGATTGTAACAGCACAAAAATCTGCTGTGGAACCGATGCCTGCCGGGTTTATCAGTTATACAAGCACTGCTAGAGTTCCCTCTATTTCCGTTAGAAGCTTTTTCTTTTGCTTCCCCCACAGTTTGATGGAGCTCTCTTGTTGTTTTCGACTACTCGACGGCGAAATCAACCCACTTGGCTCATCTGACTTCTTTGAGTTGGCATCAGCTTCATTGTGGAGCAGACACTCAGAGAACTCGTCCGCAAGTTCTTATTTTGTCGATGCTATAAGACGCGTGCTTCACCATCGCCTTTGCGAACAGCCCATGAACAACGCTGTGTTGCAAACATAACGTCTCACCACCGCGTTTAAATTGAGATTTCTAGATGTATAGATCAAGGTAGAAAGATGATTATATTAGCAACGAAAACCAGTCTAACCAATATTTTTGATAAGAGGTATAGTAAAAGAAACCGCGAAGCGACTAGATGTCCACACTGTGGCATTTCACTGGAAAGTTGGCCGCTGCTATCTATACAATAATGTTACTTAGCATATATTTTATTCTACAAGGCCGTTTGTTATTGCTGTTAGCATGAAGCTGTCAGTTGGAGAAAAACTTTCAATGACGTGTACAATCACTACAAAAGCTGGCTCACCATGCGATTGATGGATCCGATGCAAACCCAGTCTGTCTCATTACCGATTGCCCACTTTGAATGGTCTTCGTGACTGTTCCAGCGCATAACCTTCTGACCTACTCTGAGGGCAATCTCCTTGACGTCGACCACCTTGTATTTATCTAAAAGATCTGGGAAAAGCTTACCTCCGTTTCCATTTTGCCACGATTCTACAAAGAGGTTTGTTTCCAGGGTTGGTGCCAGTACCCCCGAGTAAATATCTGTCTTGATCAAACCAAACAGCAAAAACGTGTCGTGGGGAAAGACTCAGTAAACTTGCATTAGAAAGGTGAATTAAACGATTAGCTATATTATAAAAAATTAACGGTTTACGCTAAGCATTATATATCCAAGTAATAAGAGCCCGGATGCTGATTACATGCAGCGCTTTTTAGATCTGATTTTACATGCGTTTAGACACAGTATATACCGCCAAATTTTTTTTGGTACAATTTAAAACAGACTATAATTAAGGCCAGCGTCAGGTGAGCCATTTAAGTCATCTGAATCACTTGAGTTTCCTACAGCTTATACAATCATTATTTACAAATTTCAACATCTCACCTTTATTAAGACGTCCATTTTTTGCGAAAGCTGTGAAGGCAGTGCCATTGATAGCTTGCAATACGTCTATGGCGACAAAGGGCTCTTCAGGGTTGAAAGTCTTGTTAAAAAGCAAATCGAGCTCCTTGTACTTAGAACGAAGCGCGGCCGGAGCACTGGCTGCATACATAGTGGGATTCTGCTTACGAAGATGCGCAGCTAAATATATTCATAGCGAATGGTAAACATATTATCTTAAACTGTTTCGTGTAAATGATCTACTGAGTAGTTGGGGATGACATGAGTAGCTGTTTCAGAAACGACCCTTTTATGTCAGTTTTATTTGTATAAGATAATCATAACAATTAGGCATATAATGCTTATTAGACAAAGCTATACAAAAGCAGAGCTTGTATTTTAAAATCCTAAGTGGGTATAGTATTACTAAGCGTAAACCTAAACTAAGCAACTTTTCAACAAGGCTATGTTCTACAAGTTAATACGTAAGAAAGTATGTCTCATCAATTAAACTACGACGTAGGCTATTAGAAACTGTATGGCGAAAGCGTTTTATAATCTAAAAACTGAATGTGCAATTGACATTGTTTGAAACAAACCGCAGTTTAGTAAATGATTACTGTACAGCAGGGGGCCTGGTATGAAACGCTTAATCATCAGGGGGAGTAAATGTTAAATCTGGGACGAGTTTTTGTTGCAAGTGGAAGCAAAGTGCATTGCAACCGATTCAAATCGAAATAACTATGTAGAAGGCTTGGTTATTATTTATCGCTTTTGGTATCCTACCACTCTATGCTACGGCTTATGCGCGAGTGACTACCCTTAGCAACGGTTAAATATTTCGTAAAGGTACCCAAACTGTTTTTACCCCTTATTAATAAAGGCAAGTGCACTTGGTGAGTCCAGAAGTTCTCCTGAACGCAGATACACAAATGGGCATAATGCTAACGGTTGACGGGTTGCGTGTACGTCGTTAGAGAATACCATTCAGTTACTCTATGTAACCATGCAACAATCGAAGGGTAGAGTGTCGTACAGCTGAGTAACTAGCTCTAATGTAAAAATATATGACAGTGAACAGAGTTTATAGACAGCTGTAAAGCTGGAACTAAAGGCAAAGTTATCCGTACAGTGAAAAAGTAAATAGGCCTAGATTAATAATAATATAAATAAAGTACTTTGAAAGAGGCCATAGTGACACATGTCTTACCAATTGTGTTTAACTTATCGATGTTAAATGTAGTACAGATAATGGTCTGGCCATTTTCACGAGCACTATTTGGAAATGAATACCTGAAAAAATATAAAACGAACAAAGCAGAACTAATCACTGGAAAACTTCACAGGGCATTAATCATTCTTTAATTTAATATATTAATTATTCTAAGAGAGGCTCCTGGAATATTCCGTCAAACATTTTATCCCAGCATTTTTACTTTAACGGTCAAAATATGTTAGCTATATATTTTAAATACAAACTGGTCCCTTACGTGTCTTTACATTTGTATGCGCACAGATCATGTACTACTATGTACATTAACAAAAACGAATGTGATATTTGAAATAATGTATGTATACAAACAAATGTATACAAACTTTCCAGTGAAGAGTTTATCAGGAAATCGGGGAACGCTATGAACGATCCAGAGTCCAGTACGTGCTCCAAAAATAACAACTCCTTTGGTATGACCGTTTGAAGTTGAGTTACTCATACCTGGAGGGGGCTGATCGTTGTACACAATGTACACTAATTCCTGTAGTAACAAATGATAAACAACACTTTGTAATGTCATGCTTATATTGGCTTAATAGGATTACAAAGTTGGGCTACTAGACCTTGATTTCTTAGAGTCGATTCCCAGTGAGAGTGATTTACGAATTATTGTAATTTCTGTACTAACTTACGTACAGGTTGAGTTACGTTACTATGGATTAATGAGATAGTGACGCATTTTACTAGGACAATAGGACATGCAAATATATTATACGTTTTATAATTGCATTCTGGTAGTAGTGGAACTGTTTAATGCAGAATAAATGTATATGTTTCATTACCTACAAATTTCAATGAATGTCGTTATAAACCCCAATTGACATGTATATCTTTGAGTCGACGGTGTCCATTTCGCAAATGTGTACGTACCGCATTGTCGCTAGAATTTTGTCTGAAAATCCTTCTGAGCGTGTTAGCCAGCGAATTATTTCGATCCAAATAGATGTTATTTCCTCCATCTAAAAATGCCTGCGAATGCGCATTTTTGTCAGTAGACTAATCTAATTAGCCTTTTATAATACCACAGCATTTTTTCATTAAGTGTCCATTATTTGCATATTCGGTTAAAATCAATCATATATTAAGTTGTTAAAAAAAAGTGTTGCTTTGCTTGAATCAACCTGCGAATCGGCGGGATTTTCCGAGTCAAAATATCCGTATTCTGACCCACGAAGTTCGTAGCGCTGCATACTTCTGTTTGTGCTAGCCGTCTTCGGAGCCTTGTACATGATAAACCTGAAAACAGACGAGCATGTGATTTACTTTGCAAAAGTAATACGAATTTACCTGCTTCATAGCATACGTTTATTAATTACATATATATGTATATATATGTTACTCCACTTACCTACTACTTACCACTCCACATTTTTGCCGTGTGGATTTTGGCACCAAATATCGTCATCATTTTTTGAAGTCGCCGATTTCGATGCCCCGACTCTTATGGGAACGATCGCAACTAAAATGAGCGATAATAGAAGGTCGCGTCTCATCGCAAACGGCTGCACGACTTACTGAGAAGAGTCACAAATTATCCCTACAAGTCTTTGCAAAAACTGGCCCACATAAGGAAAATCTTCAAGTAAAAAGTTATCTACCTAACTGTAGGATTATTGCTCTCATTTCAGCGATAACATTTTAGATAGAGGCGATTCGTTCTGTACAACGCTATATAACCAAATATAGAATAAGTTATACGTCCTCGTCTAGATAACATTGCTGGTTTGGAATTGAAGCCATTCATATATTCAGCAGAAGGAACAAATCAGTTGCAAGTTCCGAAAGTCAGTTTACATAGAGATAATTCTATTATAGAAATCATTTCAGCGATTAGAAAATGAATCCTTGAATGAATTAACTACAGTTAATTTTTTTTTTTTTAGCATTTGTATATATCATAAGCTCGAAGATAATCACCGTATTCAAAAACTTCGCAACCACACGTTTCTCTTATTTACCACTTTGTCAACAGACACGTATGTATGCAACGTTAGCTTTCATTATACTAATGTGCTTTATTGTAAGCGTCTTTCTGCCTTTCATATGTTCTCCATTGTGCTTTACTTGTAACTCCCTCAACAGTTATCACACGTTATCGCGTTAGATAGCCCATCTTATAAGTCGGCTTCCTTAGCCGCTTTTATAATCAATATTTACTATTATTTGACTTCTAAACATGATTTTCGACACTTTTCGCCGTCAACTTCGCTCTAGCCTAATCTTCTGAGAAATACGTATCCACATACTAATCGTATGTAACTTCAAACTAGCGCGCGAAAACTCGAAGTTCTGTTAGCGTCAGGGCAAGCCTATGTCACGCTTAGTTGGCCTATCGTCTCGATATAGGTTCTCACATGTCCTCTCGTTCCACCGAGGAGGTCTGGCAATTTTCAATTCATATCCGGCATCAATTCAGTTGCGAGTGATAGTCGAGTAGCTGAAAGCCACTTTCTTTTTAGATTCAGACTACGCGCTGCTCAGTGCTTTTTGCAGATCAACAAACAGAAGTTTAATTTCAACAGGCGGCTGCATTTCACATGTCAACACTGTTCAATACACCCGACAATTGTGAGATAGTATGACTAAGTTTTATCTTGCTAAATCTGAAGGTCTTCGGCATAACAATGAATTATAATTCTGAAGGAAACAATTACTTTCTACATTTGCACGGTCCGTTGCTAACTCTGAGCATTCGTTTTACACATCGGGACGCTTCCCTGCCAGTTCGAGCTTTGGTGGCCTCCTTACTTGCCCTCTTCCGTCTGGCCGAGCAGACAGACCGCAGTGGCGGTATTATTTGTTTACATGTGAAATCATAACCGTGTGTCTGTGTCTCAATTCAGCGGTCACGTAGAAGAGTGCTCACGGAGAAAGGTAGTGGTAAACTGCGACTTCCTGCGAGCGCTGTGTCGTTATAATGTTTACTTTCGGTAGGTATAACATAACGAACTTTACAGATGAGCGAATGATAACAGAGTACATGGTTCGCAAACAATTACCAAAACAATAACAGCGATCCGAATAGTAGTCAAAATACGTGTGAAGATCTTATTCTTACGAGAACCAATTACCATACAACTAAATAGAGTGCGCGCTTCATTGACTGATGGGTGTACGTAATGGCTAATTCATACGTGCAATTATGTTGTTTTCCTTCATCCTCATAGGGCATTGAAAGCATCGAAATCTATGCAAACTACGTTGCAAACAATCATATTTCTTGTGGACTCAAAAGTTACGTGTGTTAAGCAAAATCACTGCGGCTATGTTACAAAAGCGATAAAATCGTTTTGTAATATAGCCGTTTTCCTTAACACAGGTCAGCCTTCATCAGTGGCAGCTATAATAATGCTATAGACCTATAATAAATTATGTTACGTTTCTGCGATGCTTGTATTCGTATTATTGTGTCTTGAAAACAGCGCCGTGCGATTCATTTGGGAATTCGCCCTCCATATTACATCTCAAACTCAAGACTTATCTTTGTTGACTTAATCAGTAGTACACAAGATTGCGCTTTGTGTCAGTGACACATCATTATTATACCGCTGTGAAGCTAATAGTTTTCACTGTCTGTTTCAGTTCTAAGAGTTTGCCGCGTTTTGCATGACCATCGACCTGGAATAATATTACCACTATCATTAACTGTCAGAACGGCAATTGCTCGTTACTCTTATAATTTTTTGACATCCTGTATAGCAGTTAAACATTTATCCAGCGCCAACTCAACAAGATCAAGTGCTAACCCAGCAATGAAACCCGTATATCTAACTGGGACTGTAATCCATGGACGTGGAAGAGGCGCTAGTGGTCTCGGATGCCCAACGGCAAACATTGATGAAATTTCTGTAGCTCGAGATCTACCTAAAGACTTCAAATATGGCATTTATTACGGGTGGGCAAAATTAATGCCAGGATCGTCTACCGTTGAAGGTACGGGTCAGCTGTTCAAAATGGCTGCTTCCGTTGGAACGTGTCCATTTTTCAGGAACGAATCTCTCTCTGTCGAGGTGCACCTCATTCACGAGTTTCCTAAAAATTTTTATGGGGCGACGCTCAAAGTTGTTTTCTTAGGGTACTTAAGAGGCGAGAAGGACTACAACTCTGTCGACGAGTTAATCGCAGCAATCCGAAAAGACATCGAAGATGCAAAGGCGGCCCTCGACACAGTCGAAGCGCAGAAGGCAAAAGACGACCCGTTCTTCTCCGACTAACGCGTTTGATGTTAGTTTCTAGATCTAAACAGTTCCTGTCCTGCTTCACTGTTTAGGCTAAATCAATGAATATGGTACTTACATATTGTATACAACGACGCGGTCAGGATTGAAGTTATTTTAGTTGTTTCTCGACTAAGTTTCGTTGAAAACGAAAAGATCTTAGCTGCTGTTCGCCAGCCGCTTACTATTTATTGTACTTTCATGTCTCATGATCTGTGTTCAAAGTATATAGTTCTATTAATTAGACTTTGCGTATTCATTTATAGGCTAATTGTATAATATAAGCATATTTGAAAACAAAGCATAATTTTAAATACACTGCTCCGCTGACTACGTGTTCAGTTACTTCTTATCAATTGTAGGTGATTTATATTTAATACTGCATCGATTTTACGAGAGGAACTGCATGTATTTAATTAGTTTTTGCGAGCTAGAACAGCGGATACGCTTATATGTGCAATTATAAAGACAAACAAAAAGATCTGCTTTACCTCTATAATTTCTATCGCCGATTTATTGATTACAGTTTGCCGTTGGGTCACCGCAATGATTTCCTGCTAGATTTTTTGCGAAATCAGAAAAATCGATAGTGGTGGCGGTTATAAGCATAAGAAGTGCTACGTGGGTATATGTGAAGTTCCGTGTATAGCATGACATCTAAGAATACTTGTTAATTAATAAATTGATACTAGGAGCGTTTTAAAGGGTACTGAAAATAAATTAACTTCTTAAAAAAATAATGGAGTGTTCATTTTCATTGGTTAGTTACTTAGGAAGGATTTATGAATATTTTTGCAAAGTACATTATACAAACAAAAAAAAAATCTATATCTAACTTAAAAGAAAGAACATCTAAACAAACATAGTGCATGGTCGTCATGCATGGTTGAAGCTATATTCAAGTCGTACCGTCTGAAACCATATTAAATCTCTAGCGTAATATGTAATTGAACTTGGTCTGTTATATCCTAGCAATTTTTAAGTGACATTAAGTTCATGCTGTTGATAGAAGTCTCTTCTGCATAAAAAAACTTGAAACAAAAAAATGAACTAATATATGAAAAATGGGTAAAAATTAACATTTTGTTCATTTTGATGTTTTCAGAAATGCCGTTGCGATATTTTGACCCTAATCCACCGGGTCTGGCATGATACAAAGTGATGATTTCGATCAATCCGATCAAATACCCAAAAATTTTGATGCTGAAATTTTGTTGAAGACATTGACCGTCTTTAGGTCACTTTAGGTTTCAACATGCAATACGTAATGGGTATGCAAGCGATAACAAAACAATAATAAACAATTATAGTCTTTTTTGCCGTTAAATGTACTCCCAAATACTATATCTAAGCTTCGTTGGGACTTTGTTAGTGTGAAATGGGTTTAGAGGTTAGAAATGGAAACTTATGGAACTAAAAAACTTCTTTTGACGTTTGGTGACTACCAGACGCTGGAATTTCGACAAATAGTTACCTAATCCTATTTTTAAGAATCGCTCTGTTTAATAATCATGGAGCGTTAAATAGGCTCACATAGCTGTACAAATGGGTTTTCTACACCAGAATACAGCTTTTTTTTATGCTCAAGGGTTAAGTACAGTCAAATAGATTTTTTTTATTCTTTATGTCTGTTGTCAATGGTTTGTGCAGTTTATAAAACGTTATATGTAGATGCACTAATTTCCTTGATCCCTTCGGTGTATTTATACACGAAAGATATAATCAAGCTAAAAAACGGTGACAACAACAAGAGTAAAAGCGGACCATGCATTTGTTGCATTTTGTTGCATAAAACAGTTGAAGATAAGTCTTGGGAATAAATATAAGATAATGATTTACGTATAACAAATAGAACCTAAAGTATTAAAAAAATATAGAGCATTTTTACATTAATTTTATTTTCATCGCGACTGCTTTTCCGTCATTGTTTCTAAATATGCAAATCAACAGCCCTTGCCTATTTCAGGTAAGTGTTAACTTTTTTTTATTGACTTGATTTGTGTAAAAATAAACATGATAGAATTGTACTGATGAAATCCATTTCGGCAGAGATTTATAATATTAAAGCATGAAAAAAACTTCACAATAAATGGGACATGCGTTCGTTTTCAATTAATAAAACGTGATCGTTATTTATTTCAGATCTTTGGCGATATATAATCATTGGAGACTGTTACCATTTGTGGCCGAGTCCAATGCCGAGGCCTATAGGAGCAGCGGCAACACCGACGCTAGCGAGCCCAACGGGAGCGATGGTCTTGGCAACCAGAGGAGTGTAGGCATCAGCGCGGGTAGTCACAGCCGAAGTGGCAATGACGGGAGAAGCAATGGCAGGGGCAGTGACAACAGGTGAAGCGGCAACGATTCCACCGTGGGCAAGACCAAGTCCGATTCCACCATAACCGAGTCCGAGGCTACCGTGGCCAATGACACCGGCTTGAGTTGAGGCGACGATGGCGGCGAGGACGAAAAGCTGAACAAGACATTGGCGACGGGAAAAATTCGAATTTTTCTGTGAGCGAAAACTTACAGAATTGTTTTTGAGATGATACATAAGAGAGGTGATCATTTGGATTGAGGGAAAAAAAATCAGAGAACTTTGTGAGTCAGATACTCTAAACATACGCTTGAGAAAAATACCCACTTTAAAGGCTCATTATTAAACTATAGCAATATATGTGACTCGAAGTTATCTTCATGGGTAAGTTAGACAAATCGATCGGGTCTATCTTTGAAGCGGTCTAATGTTATTAGTAGAGCACTCGAGGGTAACCTACAGCAATCATTTTGCTGGTTTGTTAGTTATCTGTTTCCAGTTCGCTAAAATCAGGGAATGGCCATGTTTTTATACTAACGATAACTGTCCTGTTGAAACGTCGCCAAACCTGGGAAGCGCAAGAGGCAAGTTCTGGTATTATTAGCCAGAAGTTCGTCCGTCTCCGTCTTTCCTGACTAATCTAAACTGACGTCCATGTAACGAGATAGAACTGAAAAACGACGGGCGCGTACACTGCATGAATGCCGGACGTCACAGCTAGCGTACTAGCTAGTTTGATCCATAGTGACATATTGCCTTATTAAATACTGGCCGAATAGAATCAGGACAAAAATTTCAGAAACAAAACGAAAAGTAGTGAATATATCAAAAAAACTGGCAGCCCTTAGTCCGCCTATTTAGTTTTCGTAAAAACACACTGCATTTTCCAGAAGAAAATGGACATTCACTTATTACAACGGGCATATAAACATTTTTATGGCCGTCTTGCTACGTTCGGTACTGACGGTTATTCCTGGCTATATAGCTATTATGTGCCAGTTGGAAAAAGCATGAGTAGTAATCATAGTTCTTGTGATTCATAGCTGGACACGTGTTTGCACGGGGCATTTGCAGACTTTAGTCTGTATATCACAGACGATTATTCAATTATCTTGCCATTAGCAAGCCTTGCATGGTATCGCCAGTAAAAGGCAAAGGAACAATTTGAAGTTGCGGGTAGTGTTCATGTCGCTTATTACGGACAATGTACTTTAGTACAATATACTAGGTGCTCTAGATGTATTTCGCGCCGGTCATTGAAAAAATTACTCCTGCGACTATTTGCTACAAATGGTCTGGGGCTTAACCGCAAAGGGAGGAAATCATCTATTAAGAGGGTTAAAGAGTTAATAACATACCTTCTTAAAGTTTGTTTTCTTAGATCTGCCTCTATTGGACTTACCTGCTAAATGAATTTTTATTGAACTATATACACGTTTCGACCTATATGGTAAAAGGACTGATACCTTTTTTGTCTAAATTATACCCTCCATTCTATCAAGTCATGCCCGGTTTTTAATCCATAAACGAATAATGGCTGACAAAGGATATCAATTAATCAGTCACGTATACAGAACGGCTCATAAATAATTGTGTTGTGTATATGTACATTTTTTTGAGTAAAAGGTGTTTTTTATTTGCTAAGGTTTTCCTACTAAAAAAAATGTATATTGTGGGCCCTTTGCATTGTATTATAGATGCGGGAAACGTTACTAGCTTTTATATTTTGTTGTTATATTCTGCTCGAAAAGTGTAGCCACATAAAATGTATACTTGGAACTTTTTACAGGGTCTTGAGTATATCCTTTATGCTTTACTGCATAACAGGAACTTTTCGGGCGTGCTTTTGGCCGTGAGAACTAAAGGCCGTGATAAATCCATATCGTACCGTTTTCTTCTTCTTCTGTCTTTTCTTTTGTCACTAATAGTTGATAACGGTGTGACAGCATTTCTGGCTAAATATTTCAAAAGCGTTGTGGTTTTGGATATCAGCCAGTGATTCCAGTTACAATTCCGTTGATTGTTAAGGCGGAGATTTCGTCTTTCAAACATAATATTTTATCCGGTTCTTGAAAGTTCTTGTAATAGTACCAATGCTGTCTGCTTGTGCATTTTTAGGCCCATTAGAGTTCACAAAGAAGGTTCTTCTCATAAGCCACCATTACTACCACGTTTAACCTATTTGCAATAATTATGTTATGTAAAATTTTATGTTCTTTATTCGTTATGATTTAATAAATATGCCGAGGTAGTACATACAATACCTTACATTGATCGTGCGTTAGACAAATATATAGTTTGCCTGCGTTGAGCAAGCGAGTGTTTTAGGAAAATTATGTCTTCTAAATTTAAGCCTAGTGCGCCTGCAGATAGAACGGGTACGACTGTACGTACATAATTCAACATCAGCCTATAATCAATCATTCATTAAAATCTGAGGTAGTACAATGGATCGTGGTTTTGTTTTGGTAAAGGGCAAGCCATTGAAGATTAATGCAGTACAAAACGATAAACAGACGTGCCATATAAACAGGTTAATGGCTGGGTAACGTATTTATATGGCGGGCTTCGTACTACTGTTTACAGCTCGGAAGACCAACTATAGACGGTTATCTGCGTCTCGTTAAGCAATGCTTCAAACTTTGTGTCACTACTTGCTCGAATAGTTCTACTCCCCCAGATAACAACGAAGTGTATGTATTTGTTACTAGGTGGCTATTGTATCAAAATTTTTTTTCAACTATGGATATCCAACGACGCAGCTAAATGTATAGTTGCTTGGTAAACGAATATGACTACCGGAACAGTCGAAGCAGCAGAGAAAAAACCTAAGGGAAAACGAATTGACAAGTGGGCAAGACAAGCGAAAAAAGAGATTACTAAGATACGCTCCAGACATTGTTCGACCCAAATTAAAGATAAATCACCCGCAGGTTTGACTGAGCAGGCAATGTGGGTTTTTACAAGCATGTCACAGATAACGGACAGCCTATTTCTTTGCGGTCTCCGTGGTCTAAGCGTGGATAACTTGAAAAGAAATGGAATCACCTTAGTTATCAATGTGACACATGACTTAATTAATGAAATTGTGCCGGGCGTTAAATACAAACGTTATGAGGTTGCCGATGAGCCAAACCAAGATATTAAGCAGTACTTCCATCCGGCAGCAGATTCCATCAACGAGGAAATTCGGACTGGAGGAAAGGTTGCGGTGCATTGCTTGGCCGGTGTTTCGCGCAGTTGTTCAATAGTGTTAGCTTACCTGGTTAAATATCACGGCATGACGCTTCACGACGCGTTTATGTTTGTTCGCAAACGTCGTTCCGTTGTACGGCCAAATTACGGATTTTTTCAGCAACTGATCGCCTTTGAAAAAGAGGTCCACTCGTCACGTGAACCGTCGGTTAAAATGATCAAGTTAGGCGACGCCCCAGGGGATCTCATTCCAGACATTTATGAAGAAGAATGCAAAGGCTTTCTCTGGTTACGCTCAGTTAAGGACAGATTGAAAGACGACAAGAAATAAGAAGGCCGGTACAGCATAGCTCTAATCGGGTTAAAAACAGCGGTCCTTGTACTCTCAACATAAGCATACTTCTCAGCCTCTCATAAGTTAATATGGACCGATAGGTCATAACCACACATTTCGAGATACAACTGCCGTGATATTTGCAGCGTCTACGAATCGACCATTCTACCGATGTACTGCGTGGGGTGAAGTACTTTAATTCTCGCCTTGCCTGAAAACTCCTTCAAATTATAGAAGCCACCATACATCGTTGCCTTTTACAGAATCAAGGCGAAATCTGCGCAATAAGCATCTGATGGTTACATCGATAGCTATTTAAACAAATACGGATTTTCCTTAAGTACTTTATCAGCATTATTAGCTCCTACCCGTTCCAATGAGCTCATTTGTACGTTCAATGGTATACACACCTTTAGAGAAATGAACACTGAGTTAAAAAAACGACCACATTCTCATAATATTTGCAGCACTTCTATGTTAAATATATAGTAAATATTCTGTAAACTTATTGTTGATATGAGCTTGTTACAATTTAGGTATTGTAAACCATCGTAACGTTGAACGATATAAGAGTCTCTGATGTCACCCAATTTTTTGTGAACTTCCTAGGCTTTAGTTGAAGGCCTATGCCTCGTCAGCAGCCAGCATTCTACGACGCGTATTATATCAGCGGTGCTTCGTTTACAGAAAAAAAAAGCTTCAACGACTGTGTTGGTGTGGAAAGAAATCAATTTATCAGACGTAAGTATTATGTGCTATTTTCCTTTTTTTAATGGATACACGTAACGAAAAGCGAGAAAGTCTGTTCAGGTTTCTGGGGTTCGTAATTGACGGTCATGAGTGGTAAATACATGGCACAAGATTACACGTGATTAATTCTATAAAGATAGATAAGATAGTCCGTAATGGTTTTGCTTCTAAATTCCAGCACACAACGATGATTTTTCAAGTGAAGCCTTCCAGTAAGAGTAGAAGATACTCTTTACTGGGACATCAGCCAGAAAAAGTCGTGAGTCGAGGAAGCTTCATGGTCAGAAATTGCCGCCGCAATATGAATGAACACCTGATTCAAAAAAAGAGCCTTATCTAATTTGTATTCTTTGGTGTTGAGTCGAGAGTCACATTGTTGCAAATGGCAGAGAAGGTTGTTGCAGCTCTAAACGACTTGAAAATTGTAAAAATCGAATAGGTGTACATGTTTTGCTTACTTATTCACTGTATTTTTCGATATCGTTCGTAAAATACTCTGAATTATAAACCCCCAACAGCGCCACGAGCTGTATAGTTTCTTGAAAGCGTGGTTCTGTTATTTTCTTAAAGGTTAATATATGTTAGCAGAGTTTATAGTTTTTTGGCTTGCAGGAACACTTTCTGCATTGCACAAAAACCATTCCAAGACAATTTGCTTTTCTCACATTTATCAGCTTACATCCAACTCATTCTGATAAGCCTGTGTAATTTGGCTCGAAGCGGTAAACCGGGATTGATTTGCTTAGGGTCTAATAAGGATTGCGCTGAAAACGATGTATCTAACTTAGAACTCTCGATGCGTATATTTCTTTAGCATGTAAAAGCAATAAACATGATCGTTTTCTGTTTGCAGACTGTCTCCTCTACTTAAGGTTGCTACGTCGCCCTTTCCATCCTGGAATTAGAAGTTATTCGTAATTCTCCTAACGATTGTTTGTCAACCATAAAGAATTGGTGAATTTAGTGGTACTTATCACGAACATGTGGAACGTTCTATCTAATCTCATCAGTTCATGCATGGCCATACTCTGTATAGACAAAATGACTGATGTTTCAATACCAGAGTTTGGGGTTCATACCTCCAACGAAAAATAAAGACGAACATTTCAAAGCAAAGAAACCGTGAACAAGGAAGAACAGTGCATGCATTACGCTCATGAGAGTGGTGTTTGTGGAAGTTCCCGTCAAACAGATTAATAAGCCCGTTTACCGAAGTAGATTTTCGTTAGACGGTCTCACAACAACGGCCGAACAAACAATGAACCGGATAAATAGTTAAATAGCCGTTTCCACACACTGCTCTCCATACACAATTTCGTCCGACTTTATATATACCTTTTATATAGGCCATTATAAATTATCTAAGAATTTTCGAGGAGTCACAACCCCAATGTCACGAAAGTAACTTCATTTGTAATTTTCAATCTAAGACGGTCGTTCTTAATAGCAAGAACTGAATCAATCGTTACGCCAACTAGAAGATATGGGAGCGTATCTTATTGCGGCCAATCGGTATTTACATGCTTCTGGAATGATTCAACAAGAACAAACTTGTGGATTACAGTCGTTTCTTGCATATCATGCATGGTGGCTTCGGTGTCGGATTGGTTCCTCGGCTATAGTCACCAAACGCTATTTCGAGCCGCCATGGTTGTGTATATCGCTACAGTCCTCGCCATCAAAATGCTCCACACTGTTGCTGTGCTTACGGCCCTTGTTTCGAAAGTCGCTGTGGCAGTTACCTGCTGGACTGACTGTGGATTAATGCCTGAATATGGACCTGGTTAGGACCACTTTGGTTACGGCGAATTATAGCAGAACGACAGGAGAGAGCTGTGCCTCATATTTCTGCAATATCCCTCTAATCAAAATAATTAGTTAATTCATTACGATCGGAAGAATCGAAACTTCGAGCAGTGCAATTGGAGGCAGCATTTCACAATAAGTATATATATATATATATATATATGTATATATATATATATAATATTTATACAACATAGAATATTACTCACAGTTTCTGCCGGTGAATCTTGAATACTGATCTGAGCTTCTTATACGAAATTTAAGTCGATTAGGATATTTAGAAAGGGAGATATTTTCTCGGATTTCAGAAAGTACCCCACGATATGGGACTGTAGGAATTCGTTGCATCAGGGATTTATTGTGGATACATACTGAATCTGTCGTTTTATTTATTAGATGGTTCGATATCTGTCCTGGTAACAAGAAATCATTTTACTACACCGATAATTTTTGAAATATGAAAATCGTACTCGGCCGAGCCATAGGACAGAACGGAAGAGCTTAATTTGAGTGACCTCGATACAGTGGAAAAGCTCGTTCTTCTTAAAGATCCAAATCTGTTTTTTTGGGGAGGGGAGGGGTCAGGTTACGCTAACAGAATCACAAAAAGCAAACAGTGAAGAAAGGAAAATACTGTTGTTTTGTTCGTGCCTTCGATACCATTAACATGGGCTATGGGAACCATCAATAGGTCGAGTGCGAGTTTCCAAATTCAATCGCTAGCGGACGCTTAGAGAACTTTATATCTGTATTGGTGCCATTAGTTCATTCACTGGCTTATATATGATTGCTTCCAATGGTTAAATGCTATGTAAATTATCGTTCAAAACAAGAGTTATTTCGTATATTTACGTCTAAAATAGGCATATATAATTTTTTTAAATGTAAATTTAAAATTTTTATATACGATGAGAAGGGATTCTGTCGACTCGCGGCTATTTTGAAAACATAAGTGAGTATCGCATAACGCGTCGTATGCGTCTCTTCATTTATAAAAGTTGTTACCTGTCAGACTCAACAGACCGGATAAGCAATGACCGACCAAAAAGATAACATGAAATACAGCACTTTACGTTCGGTACTCCATAATGCACGCCTGCTTTTCGCAGGTTTCGGCAGGTCACTGAAATGGGCTAATTTGCGTAATGGGCCACCCGCCTACGCGACTTTCGCCTTTCGATTCTTAAGATTTATATTCTTTGTAACAACACCTGCTTTTCGATTTAATGGCGAAAAATTTATTGGTACAAATACGAAGCTAACCATCGTATCATTAATTTAACGTTTGTCCACCGTAAATCTCGTCTTGCCGCCTAGACTTGTTAAGAAGATATCCAAATATTCCGCTCATGTATAACACGACACATAAGTTTTCTTTTCTTTTAATATAATTATTTATTTACTGCGTTTCACTTTTGACAGACATACACGCTCATATACCTTAATATCAATCCGATGCATCGATCCTTTCGCTACTACAAAATCGCACTCAAAATAAATAGTGCAAGGACACTTTCGTCGACGATTACGAGGACACACAGTTGGTGAATGTGCCTGATGTTTAGGATGCGCGCGTCCCCTTATGCTGTGCCTACGCTAATAGCACCTAGATTACCATTATTAGTCGGCAAAAAATAAGTTCTGAATGTATTTTGAACGGATTGTTTTGCTCGAAAGCGGCGACCAACCAGTTGCAACTGTCATGATCATCGTTCCGGTATGATGAATGTATACGGGCATATAAATTAGTATACATATGGGCTCATCATCTATAGATATTAAGTAGATACGGTGCCTAAGGTTGAACTATTAAGTTAGAACCTTACATAATTATTCTCTTCGCCGAGCTCAAAGCTAGCAAATTGCCTATTAAGAAATGCCGAAGAGTTTCTTTTATACTAAACATTTTGGACTCTTATTGTATGCCCTATAGCCACCCCAAGATCTACGTGACCGTAACATTAAAAGGCTACTTAAGTCTATTATACACAGATTCAACCATCGTTACTAGTAATTTCAAGCAAGTTTCGCCATTCAGGAGCACTCTATGTTCTACTTGCCCTCACAAAAGAATAAGGTAGCTGTCTGCATTGTTTTAATCCTTCAAAAATTGCTTTTATGCATGTGAAACCGTCACCTGTGAATTAATTAATAGCTAAGCACTCCAGAGGGTGCGGCCTGATTGAGCCCGGTCATTTTCTCCGAGACTTTCCAGAGTTTGGCAGCTTTTGTCGTCCGTGTAGCCCAAAAAGGCGCCATCGCCAGTTTACAATCGGAAAAATAGCGTCCGCTCACTTTGATGTCTTCCGATGTAGCCAAATAGACGCTCGTCATGGCACCGGCTTCTGGTGACTATTCGTAAAATAAATCACAGTTAGGTATATGTGTACAAGTGAATTGAACAGGAAGTAATTTGATTCAGATTCTCTAGCCTTATTTTTCGTCCAAACCAATACATTTGGGTAAAGGTCGCAAATTTGTACACTGAGTTATAACGTACTGAAAGACGCGTGACGCGTACAAATGAGTCAGTAAATGGAATAGATAACATTTACCTTCCCGTATATTTTCAGCATTTTGGTGAAAAACCAGGCTTGAATGCTGGCGTTGTTAAGTCCGAAATTGGAGCTGACAAAGCCGGGATGACCGCAGTTAACAATTACGCCCGACCCCTGATATTTCACAAATATTTAACTGATGCTTAGCGCCTTATTTGTTTTTAATAGATATACTCATATGTATCTAATCATTTAGTTAGATACTTTTATGACAATTCATTGTTTTGTTCACAATAAGTTTGTTGTACGACTCTGTGAACTGCTCAGGAAAAAACATAAAAATAAACGTATAAGATTATTTTCAAAAGAAGCGCAGTACCTACCAAATAAAGTAATGTATGCCTACTTATCATCGAAACAAATTTATTTTGAACTCGAGTAGATTTTTGCTTTGTACCTGCCCAGAATTCGCTACTTAGTGTGTAAGCACAACCTTTTGCTCTGCCACTTAAAAATATCTATACGGCAATAACATAAAAATAGATTCAGATTTATATTCCTATTTCCTACAATGTTATATTTACCTCAAGTCGCCTAGCGAGCTCAACTGTAAAGAGCATGTTGAGAACTTTCGTAGAGCAGTAATTGAATATTGGGAAATGGTAACGCTTGAAGTCAAGCGGTCGATCGGGGTTCATGTTGCCAAACCAGTGACCACAAGAACCAACAACGACAACGCGACTGGGTGCGCTTTTCTTTAGCAGGTCTGAAACAGAGATATCATGCAATTTGAACTATTACGTAAGAACGTTACGTTCAAATTACGTACACTATTAACATGGGGCAAACCCAGATGAAGTGTACTTTTCAATGTATTCTGTAGGAATACGTCTACAAATCTCCTGAGTTTTCTCGACCTGTCATCGGAAGCGGCATTGTTTATAGGACAATCAAAATGGCTTCAGATCTAAATGGTTTCGCATCTTACGAAAAATTCTCAAACAAGGAATTTCTTGCGTTGATTATAAGGTTTATAAAGACGGCCTACGTATTTCGGTAGCGTTATAAAGCATCTATAATGTTATCTTCTACGAAAAAGAATATAACAGAAAGTATCTGTAAATGTTCTTTATAGGAGGATAGCATTTAAATTATTGTTGTATACGATTATCAGAGAAGCAACTACAAACGAGCTAACGAAATACTAGCAGTGTTAATTGAGATTCAAGGATAAAGTAAAGCACGTACGTACCGAGCAATAAGTTCGTAAGAAGAAAGTGACCCAAATGATTGGACTGAATTGATACTTCGTAGCCGTCTTCCGTCGTCTCGTGTCGCGACGGGGCTGTTTAAGGGGCAAAAACAAAGGATACAGTTCTTCTTATGGGGGAACGTGTTAAGCAATCGGTTAAGATTTCACTAACATTTCTATTTTAATCACAACGATAATCAATACGAAAAGCCTATCATTCAACCGCTACCTTCTCAAAGGAATTATATATGTATATATAGAGACGACACTGATATGCAGCGTTAAGATAATATACATCTAGTCTTAAACTTTCAAAAGGATAACAGATTCTTAACGAATTTTATCAATTGGTTCAACGATTTGGTCCGATTAGACACGCTGGCCGCATGAATATTACAAAATGTATAGACGCAGTTATGGCTCGTGATACCGCTGAACATGACATAATGGAATATGCGGGTGTCAGAAACAGGCGTATCAATGTCCATCATCTTTTGTTTTTCACACGCTAAAAACGCGCCATTTCCTTTAGTGTTTTTACGCAGAACACTCTTTGAAACGTTTTGATGAATATGTAAATCTTCCTCAATATGTGGTTACGAGTCGAGGCGCGCAAGCCTAGAACTAATTTTAAAAATCCTAGGTTGGCCATTACCAGCATCGTCAAATCTCGTTGTGGTTGAGCTTTTTCCATATGACCTGAATTCAGGTAAGTGGTGTTTAACGCTATCACCAAGTTAGATAGCATGAAGGCAGTTACGTGACGGTTTCCGAGGCGCTTCTATTCTGATTGTCGCAGTCGATACGTTTCAGTATGGTCTATGAAATACACTCCTGTTATAGTTACTATAAAGGCCCATTGTGTTTATCAACATATTAGCATGCTTAATAGAAGTTTATAAATGCAGGCTTTTTTGCAACCTAGCCTTATAACTTCGACCGATGGAATCTGCTTTCCTATTTCAATACATACAGAACAGTACTTTTTTTCAACGGTGTAGTTCTTCTTAACATGTTCACAATATATATAATAAGTCATCAGTAAATACATACCTGTTGATTGTAAAATTTTCAAGTTTCAATAAAACCAAGTTAGCAGTGTTGGTATAACGTACCAAACCGTCCATGAGTGTCTTCCATAATAAGCTGGTGTAAGCATTAACTATTAATTAGATGCTATCTTTAGTTTTATAGAAGTGCGTAGTACTTCATCTGCACAAGATAGTGGAAAAGTATATATATATATATAGAACTCACTAAGTAGTCCAGCGTTATTGATGAGAATATCAAGACGTTGTTCTGTAGAAGTGATATCCTTGGCAAACTCTCGGACGCTTCGAAATGAGGCTAGGTCAAGTGGCTTGCAAACCACTTTTTGGTTACCTGTCGCTGCCATAATGTCCTTCCGTGCTGCCTCGGCCTTTTTTAGGTTTCGGCAGGCTAAGATCACCTTTCCTCCACAGGCCGCTAGAGCGTGTGCAGTTGTCTTCCCCAATCCTGAAGCCCAAATACAAAACACCCACGACAATAAACTCGACTTCTGCTTTTTCTGGCTAGAAAAGTGCGAAGGATTCCAATACCATTATTGGGAAATATTAATTTATTAGTTTATATCTTTTAGAGGCTTCTTAATGAACATATGCATTACCTACTAGGTTACTTTGTCTTCTGATTCTTCCTCACCCGTATATCGTGCGTTTTATGATGACCTTTGCTACATTTGTCAGACTTTTTACTTTTGCTACAGGCTTTTCTATATTCTGGGCGGAACAACAACTTTAGTTCGCAAAATATTGAAACCGGTTTTTTTTTCCTAAGAGCGGGGATAGTTTACTTACTTTTTATCTATCAAATGCAAAACACTGATACGCATCTAAATGGTATGAATAATGATTATTGCTATTATTATTATCGAGAAAGAGCCTATAATCCCGCATATCTCAACCTTCAGCATTTGCTTCGATTTCTAAAAAATCGAGTCTAGTCCAATAAGCCATCGCGCCGTGGATACTTCGTTTATAATATACCATATTAAAAGAGCAATATACTATGCGTTACGTAGCACTATTGCAAGCATTATAAGAAGAGACGTAAACCTCTTCTTCGGAGTCCTCAAATTCGAGATGTATGATGAAGTCTAGATAAAGCAGTAAGTAGCTGTTTCTAATGTTTTTCATTGAGAACAATTACGTAAGGAGAACTCTGCATAGAGATGTGGCGACGAAGATGTGGTAAACAATATACAACCGCTAACAAATAAATCAAGTTTACCTAATTTAATGGTAGGTTACTTTTATACGTTCCAATTTGTTAACGGTTCTGCTTTGAGTGAGACCATGTATCTACTTGACTGGAAAAATGTCTTTTCAAAACATTAACTTTCAGTTTTTTCCGAACATCTATCTGACCTATTACGATAATTCATTACAAAAATTTATTCGAAAATGAAAAGAAAAAAAAGTTTTACTTTGCACCGAGATTGTATGTTAGCATGATATTTAATGTCACAATAAACCTGTCGAGTGACTGAAACTCAAAAAAAATTATTTCAAGTCCCTGCGTCAACAGCTGTGAACCGATGTTATAAATGATTGTCACTAAAACCTGGCGAAAAGCCTAACGTTTGTTCTAGAAACCTAGCTAACAAACGGTTCATTAATGACACATGATGCGACACACATAAAATACTAATCTATATATATACATAGATTTCATGTCCTTTTAGTGCGGTCCGGGTCGTACTGTGTACGACCACAGCCGTTCAGCAATATACTACCAACCGACACACACACTCGTGAAGAGCAAAGAACTCCCAGATCTTCCCATGCGAAAAGTGACAGAAAATTAAGCTCACCCTGAAGCCGGCTTTATCTGCGGGGCAAACTTCGTTGACAGTAGCATACTAACAAGATACTGCGATTCAAAAAAAAAAGGATCTAAACATATTATCTTTTGCTAACTCGAAGAAGGTTGTAGGGCTGCCTTGTGCCATGCGCAGATGTGTCTCTGCCTATGTATCTGCGTGCGAATAAATCGCTTAAGAACTTCAATATTAAAAAAAATGCCCACCTGTCTCAATTTCCATTGTTTCGAGATACAAATCAATTCACACATATTGCTTGAACACACCTTGTGTAAGATGTGACATTTAGCTTTGACGATGCCATTTGGAAATGAAGAGAAGCTGCCGATGAACAAACGAAAAGAAGAGCATCAATGTCTGCGATGTTATGAAATAAAAGAACTTACAACTGACATTACCTAAACTATACTAACAAAGTCAACTATTTTGTATGTTAACACACACATACATGCACGTTCAGATGTTGGATGTGGTACCATACCGCTTGTAGCAATCGTAAAAATTGGGTCGGCATTGCTACAGCAGTGATGCTAAAATATTTATGGCAAATCAGAGCAACTCGCAGACATGGAATAGTATATGAAAAGAAACTATCGATTAATAAATGCAGCGTCTGGACCTTCTAAAATGAAATTGTGAAGGAGCTATTCCGATGATTGTCGGAAGGCCAACGTACAATAATTGACTGTGATAAGTTAGATTTCCACCATGTATTTATTCTCATTAGCACTAGCTCCTTTTAGGGACTAAACAGGCCCTTAAGTAAACAGTACTAAAATATACTCATACCATATTCAGTTTGCAAATCTAAATCGGCTCTTATTTTCGAAACGATCTATAATTCTCGTCAATCATATGTCTATGTTGTTTTGCGTAGCGGGTACGCTTTGTTTCTAGTTTTCCCATGACTTAACATGGGGTTGGTTTATATGTACTTGCTTATTAGCTGTCTCGGGTCACATCGTTTCCTCATAGACTTGGCATCTTACGTCTTTAAAGAAGCTTTAAATTGCACTTCAGCTGCTCAAGAACGGAGCACCTTAGAAGTTTGAACTTTTCACTGATTGTACGATCGTTCTTTCAGACTATTTCAACGGATGCATCCATTGGTGTTCCCATGATGGGTCCATGTCTTCGATGCTTCTATGCTATAGGTGCTTGTTGATGTAAGGCTTGCGTGCTAAATTTCTGTAAGTAGTGAATAAACTATTATGTTCCTTGGAGATAGGTACCCTTTGATGTCTCGATATCAGCTATAGGACAAGCATCTGGTCTTCAAATGAAAGCTGAAAAGCTCTCGCTGCAGACGTTCTGTGTAACTCATTAGATCTACGCGTCGTTATGGCTATGCGGCTGTGGACGCTACCGGCATGTGGTTGGAGTAAAAAAGGTGACTCTATGCACCCAGTTTAAATCGGCAATTGCCCTCACAGAAGATCGAGATTGACTTTTATATGAACAGAGAGAAATTGCCAGCATATAGATACTGAGAAAGGTGCGTTCAGGTTTCATCTTCTCTAGTTGCCCTGTTTGGGAGCACATGAAACGCACGGGTCCTGTTCCATCAATGCTAGTTCCAAAGCAGTATGCTTCATTTACGTTTATCATACGATCCAGTTTGTTCCTGGGTTCATTTACGAGTAATTACTATAGGCATGCAGTAGTAGTCGAACTGCAGGCAACAAATGCGAACTTGTCACCGATATAATGGATAGCAACTATTTTAGATTTAACGGAATTAGCGTTGCAAATTAATCTATTCTGTACACATCGGGACCTTTACCTCTAACAGACTTGGCCAATGGAACCCGTGGTTAATTCTATTCCTCGGTAACATACAAAAAAAAAAAGGTATATTATTCGATAATTTTTACGAGTAATCTTCTATCATTTTTGCCGTTTTAGATACATCATATTCATCGGGTCGCAAATGATGAGTGAAAAACGTTGGTAAGCATAAAAACATTGATATATCTTGTCAAAAGCATAACAAACGTTATTTCGTCTCCCGATTTCAAATAGGTAACTAGTTATTGGTTTGCTGGAAAACTAGTACTAGTAATGCAGGAAGAAGGCAAACTGAATTCTAGCAGACGTTAAGGATGTTATTACAGTCGGAACGATTGACACCATTTTGTTTTTCACACTTCTGTCCTCCTCAGCTCCACCGACGCCATTGGCGACTGATGATGTTATTCTATCAAAAAATGACATTGGCAGCACTACCTAAGCAGGATACCAAAGAACTACATGTACACTATACTGTTTCGTATCAATCCTATTTTTTGTTTTGCTTTTATGCGTGGAAAATTAATGGTATATTTACTAAGGATAGATAAATATGAATTAGCTTTCGTTTGATATAACAAAGCACGGATGTATTTTGAATGAGTGTACCGTGTCTGTATTGATGAGTCATATAGGCTGCTAAGAAATGCAAGGTACTCTTCAACCGTCGTTCGTCAGCCAGCTGAATCACAGCCATAGCTCCGTTTCGTTAGCCGTCGACTTAGCGTTACTAGGAATCATCATTTTGGCCTTTTTGTCCAGAACGATGAAATAAAGGGGTTGTCCATTAACTGCGATAGTCCACACAGCATGCAGGATCTTCTATGATTTCCTGTGGCTAGCTATTTGTTGGGTGACATTCGCGTCTCAAAACGTATGTAGTAGAAATTACTTCACCGATATTACTTACCGAATCGAAACGCGTAGATACGTACAGACTGAGTGTTAGTCGGCTTTGTCATTCTGCATTTAAACCAATCTTTGGTGGAACACAGGAACACAAGAATATTCCAATATTTAACTTAGATTTGTGATAACGTTTTTCTGGGTTGTACAAAACGGACTAAACAATTTGTTTATGATCCAAACGAGTTTATAGTCAGTTGCAAGTGTCAAGACTTGCCCCACTTAATGAGAAATATAATTTGCTGAATCAACGTATGGCTTTCTGTTGATAGACTTCCCTCACTAATCTGTTTTATATACTAGAAGGCAGGTAGGTTTATTTTCTTCCCCAAGATAAGGTTTAGCATTAATTTTCATATAGGAAAATAAGTGAAGTTCAAAGTCAGATCGTACAGAGAGTACAGTTAGATCATAGATTAAAATGACATTAAGAATACTATCTTAGTAGGCTTTCAGAAAGATATTTGACAATTGAAAATAGTCGTTTGTATGAAGGAGAACCTTTAGAGGACGAATATGTTTGTTCCCTACACAAATCTCCTTCGAACAAAAGGTGCCATTGATTATTGTCAGTTGATTCACTCTTTGGAAAGGGTGTCCCACGCGGTCTCGAGTCCTGATGCCAAGATATTTGGCGTAATTACGTTACGGTGATGCTTCATGTACGCAAATGCGCGTTTTAAGGGAAATGGCTGTGCTATTATTTTCAATGTAAGCGATCGACTAAAACTAATGATATTGTAGTTTTATAGATAATTTAGAAAATCCGGTAGCAAATTATACGAGCGCGCTTTTGGCTCTCATAGGATTTTCGACAAAAATGCCATGGCACTGGAATATCTTGTGCAGTGCTTTGAAACTTTTTACAATGAAATTTGCTGGATAGACGACAACGGCATAACTAGAGTTAGAGATATTGGGATAAATACAAGAAGACCGTTCACGAAATCTATCACGTAGCTCGTTTCGATTCATCCGTGACTTGGTATTAGACGTATGTATGTCAACGTAAAATGTCTTATATACAATACCGGTTCTGTCCTTTTTGTGAGGAAAGATCTCAGCGTGATAAACACGTTTTTGTATGCCTAAAACGAATCATGCCATTGCATTAACAAGACAATCAATTTACAAATGCTCAGGTGTTTACTTAATTGAGTAGGTTATTTTCTCTCATCTCTTTAGGTATCCTAGGCAAGGATAATCATTTCATGTGCTTATCTAAGATATCTGCTCACTTCCCTAGAAGTTTCTTTTTGAAAGTTTTGATGTCCTCATTATACTTATTTCACATGGTTTGTATAAATATAATGGATTTTTAACGTTGTACAGATATAAATAATCGCATATGTTCTGTGTATACACATTCGGTTATACGTCGAAAGGAATCGTTGCTTGAGTTAGGCACCTAGACTCACTTCATTTTAGTCCTTGTAGGTAAGGTATCGAAGCTTCAGAGAGCGCGCCATTGCGCCTCGTTTGTAACATGCTTTTTTTCAAAGATAGCGTTTACGATGTCTAAAGTTACGAATTCTGGTGCGTCAATTCGTACCTAACAACCTGACAGTTTAATCACGAAATCATTTTAATTTGCTTAGATCTATCGCAGTTTGACGTGATGCCCTTGGTAAAACGGTCTTGTGTTTTTCGGCACAGTCCTAAGGCTTGCGTGAGAATGCTATCACACGTACTCATCCGTGATTTGCGCCTTTTAATGACGCTATACAATCAACGAGAAAAAGTCAGATACTGAGTAAATGAAACGGCGCGTAAACATATGTCTTGCACATGTTTGAAACACTTTTAGCCGTCAAGATGTCCATCGGCATTGTTTGACGGCAAGACTCAAGTCAGGCCTTCCATGATGAAACCAAGTTAAGAAAAAATGGCCTTTAAATAGGTTCAAAAAGCGCACTTGTAATAACTTTGCTTTCCAATCTTTAGCTTAGGGTCCAGTATACTGGCTCAGTAGCACCAATAAGTCAATATATGACATTGGAGAGAGTTGTTAATATAGCAAATAACCGGTTGAAGCCTGGGTCTGCATCCAGGTATTGTCTTTTGTTTTTTCTTATAGTGAAAGGAGGTGGGCTTTTACCGGCCATCAGAGAGAAGATATTGCCTATGAGCGTACTAAAATATGGCCTCATAAACAAATATAATAATTTAAGCATTTTCCCGTATTGGTACTTTTATGAAGGGTTCGTTTGTATGGATTTTCGCGCAGAGACGATGCAGCGTTCGATTATGTGCAAGTGAACATAGCCACACCGTTGTTAACTATTAGCGTGCTGTATATGAGTATGGAATACTATAATGTAAAACCCGAATTCATGTTGATGTTTGCCATGTGACTAAGATATAGAAAACAGTCGAAGGTTCACATAAAGGTCTCCGCTTTACCTTACATTGAAGTGTTTATTGTGAACAGTTATCAATATATATATATATATATATATATAATGTGTGGTGTCTGAACCCCTACCAAACAATTTTTTATCTCGAAGGATTACTGACTTACCCTAAAATAATTCGCTAAATAGTAGAATCATATCCTTAGGGCTTGTGACTACGTCCTCTATCACTCGAACTATCTCGCTGGACCTGTCACGGTAAGAAACAATGCATCGCACCTCGCCATTGTACCACACCGCGAAAGTAATATGAATTTTCTAATGAGGTTGAAATTTCTAATGAAGTCGACTTGCCTCATAGACTCCAAAACAGAAGGGTCTTTATGAAATCCAGTAGCATTTTTTTATCTGTGCGGCAACGGTACAGTGACGTCGAACTAGAATAGTTTGGCCTTTTAGCCTACTAACCTGTGTTCGAGCCGGTTACTATGGCAACCGTGCCCGTGAGATCTTTTTGACAAACGTATCGTCCTTCGGTGACATTGGCATAGATCTTGCACAGAACAGCTACCACGAATACAACGACAATGAATCCGCCGCTAAAGCCTACGAACGTTGAAACAGCATCAACAGCGGAGTGATCTTGTGTCGCGGATATTGCTTTTGGAGTCGGTAGGATTGGGGAATTAAATGCATCAGGGGATGCGATCCCTGACATTGTGAAGCGCAATTTTTCTCCCTCAAACAATGAAAATCTGTTTAAACGCGTTGAAACACCTTCCGAACAAAAGTGACAGGAGCAGTCTAGAGATAAGGACTGTCTCTCGAGTGTAGGCAAGGCCACCTGGAATCAACAAGTAAAAGCGCGCCACTCATGAGTAGGTAGTTGACTGAACAATTTGCCGCCGAAATAAGGAAAAGTTTCAAATTAACGTAATATCTAGCCGCTGTTTCTGGGAGTTCACTCTAAAATTGCAGTAAACGCATTGTTTTACGTGAGACGTTAGACACTATAACATGATGACCTAAGCAAAAAGATGTTTTCAGACGTGACCCCCTCTAAAAGGGAGGCTGTTTGAGAAATGTTGGTGCCAGCAACAATGAACAATGGTTACGGCGAGCCCGTAATTAGTGTCGCTTGAATAAAGCTCCTGCTGCACGTTATCTGCAAACGTTTCAGCTGACTCTAGGAGAACTTTTGTATCTATGAATATCCACAGAAAATTATCCTAAAGTTCTCTCATTCATAATATGAAGCTTCCAGGATTTGTCATGGCCCAAGGTAACTGCCATGGGAGTCGCTCATTTCCTACAATTGGCATGAAACAAATATAATTGCGTTCCTATGAGAAACCGATGATTTAAAATAGTACGACCAATAGATATAGATCGAAACCGATGAAAGTAAGTAAAAATAGCGGGCGCAGGGTTTATTAGACACAGTCTAAGACGATTATAGAAGCGACTCTGAACAAGGTATATAATAACAGAAGCGTTTACATAAGGACAAACCATAATTCGGTTTCATTTTCCCTATAGCACCTGTAATGCTAATGTAAAACGCCATTTGTCTCGACCAGGAAAGTGATCTGTATTCGAGTCGAGGAAAAATATTAATTAAGTTCTCTTCAGACTGAAAATTGTGGAAGAGGAGAATAACGTAGATTTGCACCTGCGTTCTTATTATTATTTGGCCTTTGTTTTTCGGGCGGCAGAGAGGGAACACGGGACAGGTGCTCCCTACAAACGTATTTGTTCACTAATATTTATTCCAGCTTGTTTCTACTGACGCCGGCAGCTTGACAAGTTTAGTCAGCTGCTAGCGTTAGAGCTTGGCAGGATTTTTGGGCAGAAATGATATAATACGGACCATCCCAATTCATTTTCGTGTACTGAAACCACCATACGCAACCGCTAGGTCCGTACCAATATCTGCGTTGCTATATATAGGCAGTTCTAGAATGTTAAATATATCTAGCTTACTCTAAACCGAACAGGTTGGCGCAAGCTCAGTGATGTGTTTAGGCACAGCGCCTATTATTGAATAATGCTAAGAGGACAATGTGTCCTGGAATTAAAGCAGGCCAGAACCGTTTGCCACTGCTGCTGCTTGTAACGTCTAGAAATTTAGCCGTCAAATCGATTTGTTCTATGTTGTTCCTGATCAACGCACGTAGATTCAAATGTCTAATTAAGAGGGACTGACCGACGCAGACTTTCGCAAATCAGAAAATCTCATAGAACCCTTTCATAATAGAACATGTCACAACTTACGTTACCATATACGAATAATGAAAACTGTAAACTCACGCAAAGACCTTTAAAAACGTTAGATCTTGTTAGGCTCAGTTACGTTATCTATTTTTTTTTAATATCCCAAAGGTACTTTCGAATTAAATTGCACGAATATAAAATAGCCATGGCTTTCCAAAATAGCGTATATATAAATATATATATATAGGCGACCTAATGCCAAGGCAAAATCTGGGCGAAGAATGCTGCTTCTGGTTGGTTTAATAGAACCAGATATAATACGGTATAAATCGTTTTTATTAGAAGGGGAGCTTAACAGCGGAATATAATCGTCATACTCGCGAGACCCTCAGACCCTAAGCTAGCTAAAGGCGCAACAAACAATGTCAGGGTTGGCCGTTTCCGGGAGCTCTATGAAACCCCACATCCAAGGCTATTGGATTATTATAAAAGATGTTTATATACATAACTAATTATATGTATAATTTTAATATATATGTAAAAAAATAAAATGAAAAATTGCTGTTCTGTGCAGTTTTTTCTCTCTTTTGACTTCAAAATCTATCCTCGATACGTTGTAAATGTTGTTAATGAAAAGGCTAAATGTGACCGTAATACGTTTGCTTGCGACAGCTATCGCGTCGATAGGTAGGTAGCCAAGCTTGATTCGTGGCCTAAGCGCCTAAAGTTCATCGAAACTTCAGAAAGCGCTGGACTATGATTCCGACCCGGCACCTCTCGTATTATCTCGTGATATCTATTTCGCAAAAAGTAAGCCGTTGTATCTGCTATCTTCTCTAACAGACAGCGTACATTTCATTTAGAAGAAATGACTACGAGCTGGATATGGGATTCGCGCGACCGGCGAGCAACGTTTATCAATGCAGCCGTTTAAGTGAATCCCAATGCATAGTATGTAAACTTCTTCAATAACATAATCGTAGAAAATTCTCACTAAAGTTCGTCTGAAATATATGCAGTATATACTAGAGATACAACTTGGAACACATTAACTTATTTGAATAGGGGTATCACGTGAATCGTAAATGCTTTTGGTTGACCGCTGATTTGACGTGCCACATGTGTCGTTCGTGTCAATGGCCTAACGCGCGACATTGCGGCAACGATCCTATTTTTTTTTTTGACACATGTTGAAATTGTACTACAGGCTATAGCCTATTTGAAGATCAGGTAAATGTATATAATCAGTTTGTCAGACAAGCCACGTTCTAACTGGCTCGTGACTTTTTCCTATGTGAAATCTTACTTCGATCGATCTACGTAATCGGTGGCTGACTATCAAGATTTTTTTGTTTGTTCTATTAATTTGGTTATTAATCCGATCTAGGCCAACTATTACAGGTCCTTTTTCGGCCAGATTACTGCTGTTCGCGGAAATTGGTACAGCTGATTTAATGTTGTCAATCTAGTCATAATGGAAAAGTACCAGCTGCAAGCTCCTTAATAATAACAACAATAACTTACTTTACCATATACGCCTTCCGCCTACGCCTTCCGCCGGAAATTGACATTCCTACTTACGTGGATGGTCCGCGTTACTCCCTGGTGTACAACTGCCCCCTTTTGATTCCGTGCCGTGGTCGTTTGAGCGGTATCAACATACAGGAAACGTTCAACTAATACTGACGTAGCGCGCTGTCGATCGTTCCAGGGGCTTAATTCACCAGCTCACAATCAATCGCAGTGTTCGATTGCCACGGTCGCTTCGCGAAGCGACAGTTCTGCCTCAGCGAACGTATTTTACCTCTTGTCGCTGTCTCGACTGCCGTATATCGCTGGGTGTTCTGTCCGCGATGCCGATGAACGAACGTTACTGCAGTGCGCAGCTGGGCGAACAAACACACGCCGGTTGACCAAATAAAACACTGTTGATTTAAAAGAGGAATTCCGCGCGGCCTGGTCGTCTGAATGATTTGTTGCGGCTCATCAACGTAGAAAGGTGGAAGACGCGTGGCAGTGGCAACGGCGAGTGAGTGAGCATCCTTGCGAGCGAGATCTTGCTGGGCGAGTGCAGACGTTGGTGCTCCTAGCGCGGATAAGAATCGACGGGGTGAGATATTTGTTTAGCTGGGAGGAAGAATTGCCACCCCAGCAGCTCGCGAAGGACATCTGGAGACGGATCGGGGAAGGTGTCCGCTGTGGACGATCCGGGTGCAGGTATTGCAATCCAAACCGACGCCGACGACAACAGAAATCTCCAGGCGGGCTGTGACTGCCGCACTAACATATATACAATATCGTATAAATGAAAGAAAATAGTATAGGCACGTAAACGTAGTCTGATTCTATCTAGAATTACCACATTAGAGTCATTGTGGTAGGCATACGCATACGAGTAATTAGTCACAAGAAAGTTGTGCTATCTACTGGTTTCTACTTAATTATAACAACAGAAATTTCGCAAGGACGTTTTTGGATTTTAATGTAAAAAAGGGGTGCGTTGCGCTCTCATTTTAAAGGTGCAGGGCAGATGTGACTATTTCGCGATTCCGAAACAGCCAAGATTACCGTCGCCATGGCGAATTAAATCTGTGAATAATTAAATAAATATTGCTAATACTGTTCTGGCAAATTAATTGCCGTCTGGAGACAGAGACTGAGTAAACGTTGGGTGTTGATAAAGTTTCCACAATGGCAGATTTAACTTAGCATTGAACCTTTCTATATTCTAGTGCCAAAGCACGCCCGCAGCAAGAGGCTGTGCCGCAGTGGCCTGAATCATTTACGGTCAGTAGGTGTGCGATAATCGTTCGCGCCGTCCATTGCGAGGCCGTACACGGAAAAAAAAACAGGGATACATTAAATCGGCGAAAATAAGATGGCACATCTGTTCCACCGCATCGTACTGCGTGAACATAAGGCGCTTGAAGAAAGCCATGTGTTTGTTATATTGTTTTATTTTGGAAAATTGGGTTTAACCCGAGGAGCAGAAGGTGTCAATGGTCAAGTCAGCTCTGAGCGCGATTAAACTGTTTATCTGTCGATCGAGAGAGAATTCCGGTCGTTCAAGTGACGTTCGACGGGCCGATTTTTCTTTATTTATGGGAACGCGATACGAACGTGAACTAAGTCTCAGTATTGCCCTCAGCGAGAACATCGCGTATTTATTTTCATACGCGTAGGTTACCATGGTTAGTCGCTACCGGTAGCGGAGAGGCCGAATTATAATAGACATAAAGTGGTTTTTGAAACAATCAGTTAAAATGGGGACGTTTTCTTATCTAAAGAATATCTCTAACTAGTTTCTGAAGCTCATGTTTAATCATTACGTCACTTTCGTTCAATTTAGGGCCTGAATCGCTTACAGACCCATTTGAGACGTTTCTAAGGGGCGTAAGTGAGCTAGTAGACGTTGCGATGGACCCTTGGTCAATCAGGCCCCGTTCATTAAACTTGGACTATACAGACAATGATCATAATATCGAATAGGCTATCCTATACAAACCTGCTTAGCCGAACCGGTGCACCATACAACTCGCCTTTATCTATTCACAGTAGCAGCTCGTAAAAGACGCAGATGAATCCCTTCCGTGATGTATTAGCCGTTTCAATAACAGGAAGACGACAGCGTGACGTGTCATTTACTGGACATCAAACGCAGAACATGAACCTTCGTATACTCGGTATAATTTGCGTTTCATTTAGATATCAGTAATAGATAGTTTCTTGTTCGAGAAGAATCGCAAATGGCTCACTTCTTTTTTTTTCCTTAAGAGGATTAAAGGACAAACGACGGCGATCAAATATCTTGGCTTCATTGTAACCAGCGAGTATCTGTCTGACTTTTAGGATATATGATGCGCGTTTGCTACGTGTGCTCACATGAAGGATCTACCTTAATGACCTAATCGAGACGTATGAATTATGAGGTATGCACATGTGTTAAAGGGGTTCACATAAAAATCAGGAGTTCATACTGTCTGCTTTTTATCTGTGCTGCACGGAAAACTTGAGTTTCTAATCCTTTTACAGCCTCGTGCTTAATGGCGACGCCATATAACATCGGTTTAGGTAAGCGTAACGTTTGTTCCGCGTCGAGAAATCGGAAAACAATCTGTAAACACAACAACTTTGGATGGGAACGGGCAGTTCGTGTAAAATTATTCGTTTTCTTAATTTCGGATCAGCTGCAGCAACTTTTTTGTACTACTTGTCATGAAGCCACCGTTACGAACTGGGTTTTCCGCTTCAAGTTATCTTAGTAATTCTCATTGAACATTATAATAATTTATAAGAACAAAGCAGTTCATTTAACTGTTAACAGCCCTCCTAGTGTATTTGGTTATTACTGAAGGCTATCTTTATCTGTTCACATATCAACGATTATTTATGGCTCATTGTTGATGGCTTCATGAGGGATTGAGATGTAGTTTGCCTTCAGGATAGCGAACCAAACCGCCCGCTGTCAATGAAGGCTCGCTAAGTATTCTTAGTAATGGACCGTGGCTGATATAGGCAATAGTCGCGATTAGCAACAAACCACAAGTTACCGTACAGAAGCCGTGACGCTGCATATCCTTTCGGCACTCTTTCAAAAGAATAACTAGACAATTAGAGTATTATTCTGCGCTAGCATAGTAATTCTAAGGTAATGTAAACATAGACAGTTGATTGTATTTGAACTAAAGACATCATCACTATCCTATAGCCTCGTCAATTGAATAGTCTTTCCGAGGTGTCCTTAACCTAGAGATGAAATTTACCGAAGCTAGAAGCTAGGTCAATACAGAAACATTCAGCCTTCTTTTTTCAAAAAAAAAGACAGTGATAAAAACCCTTATCCAGTTAACCCAATCCAAAAAATATAGTAACGAGCTTCAATATGGCCTTCTCATCTAAACGCTATCACATGCAGTCATTAACAAATGCGAAATAAACCTACCAACCAAGGACTCGCTATTTCTATTCTAGGGTGAACGTAAAACGGAAACGCTAAAAAAGCTTTTTTGTCGTTTGACGACATAACAGGACTGAAGAACTCGTCAAATCACGCTTCCGGGGCAGAGCGAAGGCTAATCCTTTATAAACCTTTACTATACCTTCTTATTAGGTCTAGCGTTTGGTTACCTATTCAAATACACTGTGCTACGACAATATAAATCGTGTGCAGATAATTTTGACACATCCAAAATGCTGTCATACATATTCTTCGCTCTGTGTCCGTCGACCTCTGAATCAATTTAAGAACGTGTTAGGTTACCCGATCATCCTCTGATTTATCACTGTTGTAGGACGAAGGCCGCATGCTGTAAGCGTGGACAAAATCTTCCACAACATATACGTTATGCCTGTAACAGGGATTGAAGAATGTATGTTGGTTAGATGGCGATAGCAGGGTGTCGTCCTAATCTATATACGTTTGTGTGGGAGATTAAACTTAACTTACTGAGAAATAATAAATATAGGACAGGCGCTTGTATGCAATCCGACGAGTGAATGGAGAGCCGGCTTCAGAGCATTCCGAAAATATCGTCTTCAATTTATCACTTAGTTAATTTACCAAATTGCCCTATCGTAAATCTGTGTAAACAGTGTCGAAGTCTAAAGTTCATCTTCCTCAGTTCCGCCAGGACATATCTCTGTTTTGTTCTTTGGTCTCTCTAAAAGGATATCTAAATTGAAGGCTCACAGTGGCACTCCACGTTGGCAGTTCCTTATAATAGGCTAAGCATCTACTCGATCGATCACTCATCGATGGAAGTAAATCACGATTAGAGTAATGAAAAATCTTTGTGGAAAAATTAAATGATGAAAAATGAAAAAGAGCAACTAAACATAATATATGCATTCAAGTAAATAGCAAAATCCCGTCATTGATTCTGTTTTTGACAGCATCTTATGTTATGTATGATCCACTGACTTTTTTGCGCCCACCACGGATTGGCAGGCTTATCATTTACCATGGTTCTTCCTTCGATGATGAGAGCCTTTGTAAGAATGAGGTTTCCTAAAGTTATTTTCCTTCAACGTATAATTTATACAGATACTTATAATGGCCGCGGAATACTGCGGCGTATACTAGGCAATATTTAGTGTCCGCCCGAGCTATAGATGTTCTTTCGTCTTTAGTTGGTTTGCGCACCTTAGACCGTTTTACTTCTTTCGCTGGCATAGTTAAGGGTAAATAGATTAAATTAAGGTAACGGTGTAAAGGCCATTTGCAAACGATTTTTTACTTTGTTTCTTATTTGTGATTTTGTCCACTTTTGGATAGACCTATTGAGGTGTTTAGGTGTCCTCATAACAAATCGCCGTGATAACGAAGAATCACGTCCAACAGAGATCAGTTTTCGAACCTCGGTTTCACCGCACCCGTTGCTATCTAACGACCATAGCAAAAAGCATTGGCCCATTTTTGCTGAACTGCGCTGGCGCCTTTATGGCACTTCACGAAGGGACCGACAACGTGTTTTCTAAGTTTATGCTTCTAGTGAATTGCCTTTGTTCTGTTTCGAGGTCGAGGTCGCACGCGAAAGCTCATCAAGTTGATCATGCAAATCCTTCAGTATACAGAAGACGCAATTTGAGGGTGACGATCGCTTTTTTGCAATGGCACCAGGCTTTTGTTACAGTATGAATTTTGACTGATACTTACTTATCTAAACTGATGTCATGACATTTGAGATACTAGGTAGAAATGACCGTTAGATACAAGTTTATTCCAAAAATATATCTTGTTCATAGTTCAGAGACTACTACTATTACAAGGCAATCGTGTTGAAAGCCTGGACTGAATACCTCGTATAGAAGGGAGGGCGTTCAGAAAGTTCAATGGATTTCTATTGTGATATAATCGCAGCACGATGCTAGCTCAATACGAGGCTAGCCAACTGTCACGTGATAATTATGTAATGCTGTGCTTGAATGACAGACGTTCTCGTTAAAAACCGAGCTCCTAGAGGCCATTGCTGTTGCAAATAGGACCAAATAAATCCTGACGATGAGTTCTGTCAAAGCCATTTTGGAGCGCTGACAACTGCCTGTTTTCTACTGCTGCAGCAATCTATATGATTAACTCTTTCAGTGTAGACATACGTACTTCAAAGTCAACCCTATCTGATAGCTCCTTAGCTAAAATTGTAAATTCCTGTATTCGGGTAAGTAAAGCAGATGACTAGATAAGCTTAAATAAAAAAAATAATTTTGGCTCAATCAACATATTATAGACAATAAGGACGTTTGGATTAATAACTTGTTTTTTTTAACCTATCTGTAACCGAAAGGAGAACAAACTTTTTTTGTTCATAACAGCATTGCTATTCCCTCATATTCAAAATCATTGTCAGGGGGTCTGAATCCTATTGCTTAGCAGACGATAATTTGACAGAAATTTTATATACTATCAATAATCGTGGACACGATGTCTATATGCTTCTATTGTGCAATGCAAGACGAACTTGTATTTATCACTCAATTACTATGCACAGGACGTCATTCTCAAAATAAAATCTGCTGGGTAGCTGTAACGGGCATTCGGCTGCTAAGTTTATTCCGACGGGGCAATTCTTTGCACTGAGTGAAAATACCGCCAGCAGATGGCGCATCTATCGTGATAACTGCAAGCTATAAATTTTCCCCCTAATCGGCTTGTGCAGGTTCCTTGGATTTTTTTTGTGGTCAGTTTCCTAAGTAACAGGCACCTTCCTTCAACCATGCATGTGATCACGTTGGTTAACACGAGTCAAAAGTTTCACCATAGCAGGCGAACATATTTATTTGCCAATGGCATTTACGACAGAAGATTTTCGCTTTAAAATAGGAAACAAGTAGATCGAAGTGCGGCTTTGGTAAATTTGGAGGTACTGTGGAATATTTTTTAAATCCTAAGAAATCAAAATTACACCTTCAAATATTTTGATACAGTTACTGTTGTATTTTTTATTTACATGAACTATCGAAATGCCTATTAAATCGAGCACCAACACTCACCAGGGTGCATTTTAAGGTAATTTAAATTTTACACAAAACATTTAGTTCGTTTTGTACGAATTGTTACTTGAGTTAAATTTAAAAAATGACTATCTCTAAAAGCTAAACGTTTTCTCATTCACAAATGCATGAAATTTGTCGACGACATATAGCCTTTTATCTAAAACTCATTATTATCCACCAAAGGAGAGATATGCGAAACGTACATACCTTATATAGTATTTTTTTAAATTTGTATAGATATATAGGCGAGAATCATACTTGTTCTGATGAAAAACTTCTGCTGTTACATTTGTAAGTTGAAGTGTTACGTGATTACCTATGTGGAGTTGCTCCAGTGGTTTGATAAAGCAGACTCAAAGATGTTGGCATCATCGACGCCAAAAACATCAGAGGTAGTACCGTTGTTAACAGGATCTATAAGAGAACGCTTAATATTGGTTAGGAGCCACTCTGTTTCTAATAAGACCAAATTGCCTATATGGCATTTGTTATCACTAAATTGCTTACTGCGTATGAGCGTCTACCGCAGGCACCGCGGTAATCCTGTAGTTGTTATATGCAACAGATAACTGATTTCACAAAATGGTGTGAAAGCGAATAAATTACCTGGTCGCTTTTCTGGTCAGTCAGAACATATAGTACTAGAATACTTCTACTTGGGTAGATGTATGTACGTGCATCGGAGTACCAAACTCTCTAACGATTTGTGCGTCTAGGTGTTGTAGGTCAGATATACACATGTAAGCTAGGTGGGTCGGATTCGGGAGTTATTCCTAATCAAGCATATAAGCGTCATCTAAGGCGAACGCTGAGCCTCTATCACGTATTGGGTCGGCGATATTTTAAAAATATGCTTCTACAAAAAGCTTACGGCCTGTTGAAAATATCGTCTTTACGCGTTCATTAAAAATTGATTATATATTATTTATGTAGGGGTTCGCTATCACGAGCAAAAATGTTTTCATTGATAGTAGAACTTCTTCCATTAAACAACCAGATATCAAACACGTGCCAGAGCGCGCCGTGGGGCTCTTTATACAGTAGTACTGTTATTGTCGTTCCTCTGTTTGTATTTCCTGATATATTTATCGAGGAGCGAATCTGAGTTGAGACTTTATTATTACTTGAAATGCACGTATTATAGTAAACTGCTATACACGCGGTTAGTTATACGGTGGAACCTTGAAATAGGTTTTGACCATTGTTACGCAATACAATATGCTTCAATGGAATGTTTTTAATAGAAATCGCTTACTAAACTAAACGCCAGCCTCTATTATCCTAGCTAATGAATGGGGTACAGCTCTTTTGGTGCGAACTATCCGGCGTGGTAAGTGGGAAAGATCTCAATCTCCATAGACTTGGCAACCACAACGGCAAATTGTTTAAGGCTTCTTCTCGATATGAGAATATTCTACCGCTGCTCACTCTATGGCCTATTAGTTCTTAGAAGGCATTCCTTGTTTTATTTACCTTAGGCCCTAAAGCAAACACCCCTCCTCGAGGGATATGGCTCATATCACAACCAGCTTATCCAGAGATCAGTAGACCTCCAACCTTCTCTTATATCATCCGTAAGTTGTAACGTTGATTCAGTTAACTTAGGAAATGTATGATTGAAAGAAGCTTTGGAAAATTTCAGAATCAAATTGTCTGAAATGAACAATCAGCCTGTGGACTATCAACAGCAGTTTGATGCAAGCGGTCCTACGACGTCGCCTTTTACTTTATGTAGATGTCAATGCAAAGCTAGTGCTTCCATCGCAAACGTCGCACAAGTTTATGCCCTAACGAAAAGTAATCGGAATAATGAGCGCTTAAAGCTAGCAAGTAGCCTCTACCAGTGGTCGTCGGCCCGAATAGAGCTGTAGTAATTGCTAAGTGCGAACGTGCTTCAAACTTCTCAATAGTAATTCATGATGTAAAGCAATGCCTGACGGCTTATATACGAAGCGTAAAACTCGAAACTTCATTTATTTAATTGTAGTTTGCAGAATTTGTCAATGAAACGTAAAAACGCCGGGATTTGGCTTCAAGTAACCTCGGGAGATCATTGAAGCGTTCTCCGGTCGTTGAGGCTTTACAGGTTTTAGGTTCCTGGTGAGGAGTAGTAATCCGACGGTTATTTATCTAGTTAAATGGCAAAATTTACCATCTTGCCGTCGCATGGACTGTGATATCCTGCGCGTTGCTCCTGAGCACCACGGCTGAATCTGAATCGCAGCACGGATCCAATGTTGGAGTGAGACCGATACCTTCATAAGTATAAGGCCGAGTATAACACTTTCGTTGGCTTCACGAAATTTCTTTTTCTGCCGCGCGTAATTAACTAGCGACAAAAGCATTTCATATGATGGGTTTGGTGATTCACGTTGACGTGGCCGCTACCAGACATTGGCGGGCGATTTCGTAATTTTAGAAGACGTGGAACACTTCAGCTTACCTTTCCAGACGATGTAAAGCAATTATGTTGGACGTCTAACACAAACTCTTGCTAAACTTGCTTCTCTAATGGGCAGTCTGCTATTGTAATGTCAATCACCAATGTCTTTAAACTATTAAGTATTTAAATTGGAAAATGTCTGTTAAGTTCGCTCGGAGAAGCTTTCAAAGTCACCTCTTCGAGATGACCTGAAGGAACTATTTCAGCGAAAGACTGAGACAAAACGCCACTTATCTGGGTTTTTCCAATAAATTTTCGAAACGTCATGGTAGCCATTTACCAGCACTGCAATTTGCATCAGCAATGACCGCACCCTCATGGCGATCCACTAAAAAATATGTACATTAGTCACGAACAACATACAGCATAGAATAACATGTATACCTGAAAAACACGAGAACAAATTTCCTTTTGCCTATTCGTGGTTCAGACGTGTTTGTCTTTGCTAAGATGGGACATATGTCGAAGAAGCACCTTTGCAGGTGCAGTTTGTTCTGGTTTTCCACATATGATATCGATATGCATACGCGAGTACTGCGCACTCTTTTATAAGACGTTTTCTGGATATTAATTTTCAAGTATATTTCATTTTCTAAAAAAATGCTATTGTAGTCGCCTACCATTCTCATTCGCTGATTTCTGGACGGAAAATTGTGACGAGTGATTTTTACGTCCCTCAATAAAAACAACCGGATGATCATTAAAGGAATTTTGCAGGGGCCCAAACAAATGAAAGTCTGACGAGATCAGATCCGAACTATACGGCAAATGCATTAAAATTTCTTATCTGGGTTCTCTTAATTTTTCTGGGTACGTAAGGATGTGTGTAATCTGACATTTTGATGACCTTCCGTCATCACAATGCTTCGATCTACTTTGTTGATTTGTTAGCTGTTGACAGTAGAGATCCGCATCAGTCGTTTCATTGCTTCTACCGAACACGTATCACCATCTTCTTTAATGTAAATCTGAGCTTCGTAGAACGTATGGAGCAGAACGTATGGAAAAAAAAACAATGCTCGCACATGATTGTCGTATGTGGCAACCATTTTAGAAGTGGCTCAATTTTGTTACATTTCTGTAGAGTTTTGCAGATAGTGATTATATTAAGTAAAGTCTTTCGCGTCAATTTGTGTAGCACTTAAACATCAGCCTTTTGTCGCTAGATTTTTTCAAATAGATTAAAATTGTTTGACGAAGGATGCGTGGATGTTATTGCTACTCACACATTGGATGTGTTTAATTTTTGCGATAGTTCGAGAAGATATGTCTTTGAAGCCTAGATCTAGCTAGAAAAACCGTTAGCACCTTTCGGACAACCTTATATATATATATATATACATACAAAGTAAATGGCCTAATATATAACGACGTCACCTGTGCCCCAGTAAAGTATTCGGCTATTTCCTCCCGTGAATTAAGCTGCTCTCAATATGGCTTGTGGAAGACAACGACAGGCCGGTTGAAGGAAGGCACAAAAATAAGTACAAAAAGAAAAAGGTTTCCGGCTCGCTCGACGTCATTGGAGCTTTCTTCTACTCTGTACCTTCTTTTCAACGCCCTCATGCAACACGACAGGGATGCTCTTGGCCTTGGCCCTTTTTTCCCATTTCCAATGACTATGGTCATCTTCATTTGGGCCGATGGGCAGCCATTCCTGTTCAATTTCCTCTTCCTGTCACGCTCACCGATTTTCGTATTTGCCTTCGTCAACGTTTCTGTCGCTGCCCCTATTTCTGTCTCCCTTGTCCTCTCTACGCATGTTTAGTTCGCGACGAAATCGAGGAATTCACGTAGCTTTCTTCCCACCTTTGGAACTACTCCACGCTAGCACAGGCAACAGGAGCAGATGGGGGCGATCAACAACATCAACAGCCTCATCCTAGCTACCTGAAGGTAAAGGTGCCAGTAGCCTTTGTTAGTAATTGGCCAATCAGCAGGTTTCTTCGTATTCGTCACTTTAGAGACTATTGAATCTGTTGCCAGGCTGGAATATTGTTAGCATACCGAGTTGGATTGCTCCCCCCATAGTGAAGGATGAGTGGCATCCGTAACTATTATAGTCGACTGCGTGTCAGCGGCGACAACCACGGTATATATAGAACATAATGTCAACAGAAAATACGGGATTTTGTCACTGCGCCGTTGTTGGTTCTGTCTGTAGTTTGTTCTTAGCTGATGGCGTGCGTGAATTGCTGGCTCGTGTCGCGGTGATCCAATCCACAAAATGTGAGCGCCTATTAATGGCTGGTGGGTGACTATTCCGCGTGTGAACCTCTACATAAGTACACAAAATGACTGCTTACATAACGAAGCATTGTTACTGTCTCTATAGCAGGACAGGGCGGGACTGCGTGGGGCATCTATTCTTGGCATCGATAGCTTGCACGTTTTGACGATATCGGCACCACACCCTCAGAATTTCCCTTTGGCTGGACGGTCCTTCTGTCCCAACAATGGATAATGGATACGGGGCGCGGTCAGCTTCAGTCAGCAAATGAGATGGAAGGTAAGGAGGATGATTCGAAGGAACGTTTGTCGTGCTTCATCAGTAAAAAGTGCAGCAGTGTCGTGAGGACGAGACAAGATTGTGACGACAACCTTGACTCTGTCTGATAGAGTATATATTGTATGAATCGGAACATATATTGATTGAACTGTAATAAAAACGGTAATACGATTCAATTAAACTAAAAGCAAGCTGACAAAGCTAACGTTTGTGCAACAAGACCTCAAAGGTTAGTCCCCCTCCGAAACCCCACGCCATATTCGATGCCGGCAAACAATGTTGCACCATTGTAATGCATAGCTTTCTGCTGTTGATACTGAAAGAAAAAACCTAGCATAGTTTGTACTTAGAGCTTAAGCATTGGATGAGAAATCCATTAAACCCTATGTAAATCGATGGAAGCTTATCTTAGATGTATGGGAGCATGCATAAAGCTTGAAGGCTCCATTTTGTCTATTCTCATTGACGTTCAGCCACGAACAAAGTTCTGCCTACCTCCTGAATCCAAACACATACATTGCACGAAAAATTATCGTGGCCTATTATAAGATGTACAAGGGTTAACACGGCTTCCATGTTTTGTACGCGAAGCCTTCTTCAGATACGGCCACTACAAGAGGAATTCAGTGGTTGGCACTACAAGTATATATTGTATCCCGCCCCATCTCCAATGAATTCTGAAATGTTTCTTATTGTTAGTGACACAGCTGTAGTAGTATATAATATCGTACTCGAATTAATTTAAGCGGAATATCAAGAAAATCTTACTTTTTTTACAGCACTGTAAATTCACATAATTTCTAGCACAGTTCTAAGCATCGTTTGTAGTTCCTTCTTTTTTCTTCTGCCCTTCCCTCTGCGTCCAGCCCGAGCTTCGCTTGTCAAACAAAGGGCACATGCAAAAACTATGCGTTACAAAGAAAGTCATTCGTTTCGGTTCTTATCGTCGTAGCTGTTACTGCGCTGAAGTTTTGCTTGTCTCGCTTGCCTTTATTCGTCCATCAGCTTAAATATGGCACATCCGCACACTTGGTCCTCGACGATACTGTGCCCTTAAAATAGAATTTTCTCATGTCTAGTTGCTAGTGGCTACCTTGAGACAGTGAACTCAGCTGTACAACATTCAGATGAGTCGAAGGTCTGTTCTAAACAGATTCTGCTGATCGGAGGTAAGAACGGTACAATAACTGGGGATGCAAAGGTCAACTAAAGGCTTGACCCCTCATTATAGACCAAATCTCTTCTGAATTGGCAAAGCGCCAATTCGTTTTGACTACGCAGTGACGCAATGTCTTATAGCAATCTAATATATAGCTATACACACATATTGACTGTGCTTTATAGTAAGCTTTCACGATCTACTGCGTGTCTACTAAATTATACACTATGCCACTATAGATATATATGAGCTAAATTAATGTTACAGTTTATGCAACATCTGAATTTCTACGAGCGTCTATGTGGGAATGCCACTGAGAAAATGGTGATAAGGCCACGTCCTGGCTGATTTGTTAGCCGGTTATGACAAGCGGTTCAAATGACTCAGCCGGGTGCTTGTAAACATTTCTATTTTCCGTCGCGTTTCTTTGCACAGTCGCTTTCCAAAACCAATATCTATTTAGTATGATACGGTCCGCCAATAGTAAACATTGGCTCGTTTTTTTTAGGCTTGCTCGTCCATCAGCGGTGCGATCGGAAGGGTATGTCAAGGTGCAGAAAGGCCTGACGTGCCAGGCGCCAGAATATGCGAATAAGAAAAGGCTTTTTTACGGCCATAATGCCTACAAGCAGCTGACAGTCGCCACAAACACTTTATCTGCGAATGCTGGATGCTTTCACGTCCTATTCCGGATGCAGAAGTCAAGAAAACACGATAGAGGTGAAGAAAAAGGCCTAGACGGCGCAGTCGGGATAATGTCACGGTGAATGCGATTACGATCGGCTTGGGCGGACCGAATCCATTTGCAAACAGCTTGATATTCTGACGTGGATCCGATTGTTACTGGTAACCTCAGTGAAGTAACGTCGAACCTTCAGAGTTTAACTTAACTAAATATGATGGAGCCATGCAAGAGAAAAGGTATTCAACTAGAGAGTATTATGATATTGGAAGTACTAAGTAACGTCTTTTGGAGGCAAGACGTTCTGTACGAGTTCTTCCGAAACTGAAAGATGCAGTAACAATTGTAACTTACTATTTATTTTATATAAGTATAGTATTGAAGTTATTCTGTTGTTTGTAGGTAGCAGCGAAACATCTCAGTGTAGTAGTCGTAATTTATCGAAATAAAAATATTGTGTGGAGTATTCAATGGTATTTGAAGCATTGTATCACCAACATCTATTGTTTTCTGCAACATTTCACAGTAATGTATTTATGAATTGTGCAGATAGCCTCAGCTACTGCATAAACTAAATGCACCTATAACAAAGTAACTATTCAAATCAGAAAACAACTATCTTCTAAGAGTTAAGTAATAGCGGTAAGCCGCGGAAAATTGCAAAATTTGTTATAATGCCCATGTCGTACTTGGCATGTACCGGTTACTTTCAACTCTGACAGTCTATTCGCTAAATACCATCAGTCTAGTTTAAATTAGGTTACGAGCAGATACTTTTCGGTGCAGAACTACAACTTCTAGCTATTTGGTCACCACGTAACACGGCTCCATTTCGGAGTTAGGGGCCCATTCGTAACGATCCGGTTCCATGGTCCTGCTGTTTATCGGCTTCCATCTAGCAAGGCCCATGATACCATAGCTATTCTAACAAATTATCTGTGATTTCCACCGATTGTTTTAAAGGACAGTCGCCTTGTATATGACTTGACTTGCAAAACAGTGGCTCTTCAGATAACTTTCGACCTCATATTACATGCGCCCATCAAATTGAGCGAGGATTTTTGAAGAAATCGTTAAAGCACGGCGCGTATTCCTCTATACTTCCTTTGGCAATTTACCACTACGCGAAGGCATCGTTCTCGCTTCGTCGGGGTGGCTGTAACATACTACATCTTAAAAATTTACACTTATCCATAACATTCTAAATAAGTTATTGAAGTCTTTTGTTTTTCAGACGTGTCTTCGCCTTATACACACTTTTAGACCTAAATTAAGTATATATATATAGCCGCCAACCACTCAAACAAATATCGCTTGGCCTGCGTCTGTCATTGGGTTTCAAAGCGAAGTGTTGAACAGGACGTTAGCGGTTGTCGGTATCATTGTTTTCATGCAAGTCTTTCGATCAATAGCTGTTGCTTCGTTAGAACTCTTGACTGGATCCGCAAGCATGAATAACGAGATGTACTAACAGTATGCAATTAACGCGTATGACGTACAAGTTCTAAACAGATCCGTATCGGCACTGTGCCCCCAGAAGCAGCCAAATACGTTCACCAAAAGATCGAGAAAGGTATAGTTTTGGACAGAGAACGGTTGACGGGCTAGAATTGCTCGCCGGTTCAAGCAATTACGAAAACTTTATTGATTGTTTTGTTTGATTTAGTAAATTTTAGCACACTGGCCTCGGTATTCTGTTTACTATTTCCAACTAATATCATAGAACTGTCTAATTTACAATAAAATATTGCGATGCTATGTTGAATACGGTGGTGAAAGCATGTTACAGTCACGTATCGTTCGTTGCAGAAGAATTGCTGGATAGAATCGTTTAGAGCTAAATAATGTATACGTAATATGTACAAGTTTACAAACCTATACGTGTGTACATATAATAAATTCGGATAAGAAGCGGAATAAACTAGTCGTCGTGTCATTTCCTCTCTACCAGAGGTCACGCTAGGTTAGACTAGGACTTTTATGCGACATGTTACATATTTACCATGTTTTACGTTTAACGTTAGCCACTTAGTTAAACGCCAGGGAGCTGGAATATCTCTTGATGTTGTGCCTGCCATGTTCTTCCAAAACGTAACCGTCCTCGTCATCAACGCTCTGTAAGTTGATCGTTGCTGTCGACCATCGCATGAAAGAAGGAATAGTTGTTTTTTTGAATAGGTTAATCTGTTAATTAGCAAAAATCTTCCTTAAATTTTCCTAAAATTAAAAAAGTGTTTCAATATTGTTACTACCGTAGATAGATTGGTACTACTAATTATATAAACTGTATTGTTTCAAAGTTGCAGAGTAGCCCTTTAGCGACGCTTTCTAACAATTGATCGTTTTCACAGGTACGGCTAAGGCGTAACAACAATTTGAATAGGGGTCCTTTTAATATAATCGTTCTGCTCGATAATAGTACTAGATGACACTCAGCCAAGATTTATTTACGTGGTCGACGTGCTTTATGTGTACTTAAACTAATTAAACAACATCCAGACCAATATTACCGAATGGCAAGAGGATGCCCCTCCACTGATACAGAATACTTTCCCAGCGATGAATATACTGATGTCTTAAATAATTTAGCAACTTTAACTTCTCTTAGTCACCTCTGTACGTGCGTAATCGGTGCTACCAATAGAATGGAATCAATAAGACGAAAATACCATCGCTGGAATTTCTTAGAATTTCCGGGAAATAGACGACGACCAGTGGTGACCAAGATGAATTTACTGCACGAATTTTTGTCAGGTTTACGTTTTTGTTGGTGTAAGATAATGCAATTTCCCATCTTAAGCCAACGTTGAGCGAGAGAAAATGAAATATTTACTGATAGGAATACTGTCAACTAGTTACCACACATAGTAAATTTCGTTCAAGAAGTTAGTTAGAGGAGGTCAGTCAATGTCACGCAAGGGCAGTAATGTGCAGCTATGTTGCACAATACTACCCTTGCCTAATAACTGCGGTTATACATTGCAGCTTTTACCTATGCTACACTTGTGTGCAGCCGAACTTGCATGCCTGACGTATCTACGACTGATCAAAGTGTTTTGCCCACTTATTTATGTGTGCGCACATATACTTGAGCTGTTGTTATACCTACAAGTAGCGAACGGCTAAAAGAATACAAACTAGCTGTGGCATTTTATCGCCATAGGAAGGAATATCCTGATGTTTTGTCCGTCGTCACAACGAGAGATTCGCTTAGAACAATTATTTTTAAAAAGGTGGTAATCAAAGCCTGTCACACGAATCGTTAGCTCTACGGGACATCTAGGTACCTCCAAGGAGAAATACGGCGCAACGTCGGTACAATAGCGTCTTCGTGTAAACGTCAGACGCTTGTTATATGCTACTTGCAATGTTATGATACTGTACAAGGCTCACATGACCTTTTATTAAGGTCCCGTCGGTGGAATTTCTGTGATTAAACATAGGCAAGATGGAGAGTTATTATCTAAAGAATACACGAACTATATTAATCGAGCGTAAAGCTTTATCTAGCCTTGTTACCGCTTCCTTTTTCCTCTCCGGCATTTTGCTCTAAACAGAACAAAATGCCGGAGGACAGTTAACGACTTTGCTTTAGAGAGGTTGGGATTATTTGCAAGACGCTATTAAATCTTATCATTTTGTCTAAAAGAAGATCGGCATTGCATATATAGAATGAATGCAGAGTCTGGTGGATAGATATAACACAATAGATAAATAAAGCTGTGCATACTTTTCGCGACCATACCTATACGTGGTATTTTATTGAACACCTAATGATAGCATCAGTTGATCTTATCACGTAATAAAGGATTACACAGATATTCTGTCTGCCCGGATAAATTTTCCTGGCTGGGTTGTAAACAAATACTTTCTACATACAAAGGCACCTATGCAGCGTGCTATAATCACATCTTAATAAACATTAATGGAAGTTATTTGTCTGTAGAGTACACTTCATATATGCTTGCAAAGCAGAAGTGTCTCTAGGCCAGCTAGTCAGACAGATTCATTTATTTTTCCATTGCACCCTTGTGCTTTTGCATTGTGTAAGTATTTTCATCTGCCTCCTGTGCGATGCATTCATTCATATAACAGCGTTCGTTCCATGGTTATCATCTACAGGACATTGATGACTCCTTAAGGACTTTCAACTAGCTATTGCGTATTTTGGTCGGTCTACCACAAAGCCAGGCATCAGAATAGGAATAGCTATACGATACATCATGTCGAAAGGCTTTAAGCTCGCCGCTACTAGTGAAGAACTCACAACGGCTAATGGACAACGATCTAACACTGTTCTAAAGGAAGAGTAAGCTGGTGCGAGAATGTTCATCATAGGGCCTGTCGCACGTGGGCGAGTAAATAGGTGGCCATTCATGCCTCGGACCAGGGCCTACACGGAGATGGTACGCTCTAGAAAAACGATCGAACCGAAATGAGCGAACTTCTGAGAGATTTAACTTTAACTAAGAGATCACAAGTGTTCCATTTGGCTTTGGTAATGCCAGTTTTCAGCAAGTATTATCCGTAAACAAATCCGGTGGTATAAACTTTTACTATGCAGGATCTCCAAGAACGAACACTAATTTGTGATATCATGTGAATTTTTGCTAATCGGCATACGCTTCAGTCGTACATTTACTAACTAACTAAACTACTCTACTAACTAAACCTACATTTACTACTAAACTAATCGACATTTTTAATGACAATCCAACCGCTTTCTCTGACAGAAAGACCAGAATATTATATTGGTTGGGATGATTTTGCAGCTCTATCTGCATCATTAGCAAAGGTTTTTGCAGGTTACCCTGGTACGCATCGAACTCGCCTGATGCAAAAATAAGCTTTCTTGAACATGCTGAAAGTGTTGTAGAGTGTGGCTTTAAAACGCGATGCAATAGTAAACCAATTGAAAACGTTTAGCGCTTGATGAGGCTTGATCCTAAGCATTATCAGATTGAAGCAGATAATTGATTGAAAGATTGAGAAATGGAAACAAGTGCTTTTCTTGGGCCTACTGTAAAGAGAGACGACCTTTGACCACATCGACAGATATGTATGATCTAAGAAATTCCATAAGGAGTTTATAAGTGTGACCTAAGCAGATGAAAGCCAGTGGGAAATACATTGGCAGTTACAGTTAAGATGGAGGTAGTAATCTGTATATTAATAGTTAATTAAAGCTATAATAATAGTCGCCATCACCATAGTTGTTGTTATTGTTATTTGTGAATATACTTATTATTTTACAATGGCGTCATCTCACAGCACCGATTGTTTACTCGAAGAAGTTTTTCTAATGATAACTTTCACTATTCACTGCGTTCTCGTAATCTTTGCCTAGTATTCAGGAATATATTAATGCACAGTTCCTTATCGCTATTGATATCCATCATATATCCATCAGCGATGCACGCCTTTAGACCGCCGATAAATCCTGGATGATATGACTGGTGGATTTTTCTGTGGAATAGCAAGCACAGCTTTGACCAGTTTCTGGGTTTCGTCAAACCATTCAATTTTCATATTTACCTTTCTTTGTTCTATAAGGGTCGAACGACAAACCGAAGCCTTCATTGTAAGCTAGTGTAGGTCGGTACAGCCTTGGGCCTAAGATTACTATTTTATGACTCTAATATATCACAAAAAGTATCTAATGTAAGAACAGCTCTACGTTTCAAGTTTTTTTTAATAAATGTTTTAAATACTATTCTAATTATTTTTTATTTTCGTTACAAAGCATTACACATAGATTCGTTTTCTTCCAGCTTTTCTCAGATTTTGTATATAGCTTCTCTAGATGGCGAACAGACCCCGAAATCAATTCTCTTCGAAATCTGTTCTTTCCGTCTCGAACGACAGCTATATAGTTAGTTGTACGCTTGAGGGCTACAGTTCCTAGCTGTTACAGTATATACAACAACTGGCTTTTCATACAGGGAAGCAGATATGTCAAAAAAATAACAGGACAATGCTCGTCGATGATAACAGGAAGTTCTGCCTATCAGTAGCTATTAGTAAACGTTATGTCACTTTCTTATGTAGAACACCAAGCAGAGAATTCAAGACCGCTGCTGTAATACCCCGGGAAGATACTGCATAAGTAGACAAAGAACACAGATAGTAAATTTCCATCTCAGACGTTTTTCATTTATGTGAATAGCTGAAACATGCAACAGAACAAACGCTTCTTTCATCCCAATTGCCTTCCACTTCTACCCCGGATTTTACAATACAAGGCGAAACTAGAACTTGAAAAAAAAGGACCAGCCTAACCATAACGGGTCTCGAGTAGTCCGAAAACCTTAAGAAATAGCCACTTAAACCTCTTTTCGCCTAATACTTGCCTCCTGAAGAATATTGATGTAAATAGGCGAGACCTCATCTTTTTCGAGCGTCTGTCAATCAGCCCTCCTATCGCCAGCTATCGGTTCCAGTTCACGACAGTGTCGAAACGTTTTCTTCGGTTAATTTTTAAGGGGCACGTCGTACTACGGTGCGCACCAATGTAAGTAGCGCTATTTAAATAACACAATAACTGATAGCGTCTTTCCATAATTCGCACGGCAAACTAACCTGTAGCAATTTTGAGAATAGGACCCTACCGGTCAGAGCTATACTTATCTGTTATCTATTTAAATACAGTTAAATGCGATTTAGGTTGAAAGTTCATCGTGAGCACAACTGATTTCCAACAATCGAGCCTATAAGCTTCCGTAGAAATGCCATTGACAACTGTCTGTATTGATATCCCTTACATGTTATTCTGCTCTTTATCTTCTTTTATTTATTTACAGTGACGTAGCTGCAGCTAGCAATGGCCGAATTGGATCGTTGAGGATTAGTTAAGGGTATGTTTCGCAGTAGTTGTCTGTAAAATAGACCAAAAGATGCCCAGCCGATGCTTCGTGTTCGCAAACTACACGCTCGTATTGCATTTATAGAGAGACAACTATAGAATGTTATCATTTCATATGTCTACATTAGATCTTAATAGCTTTTGTTATTTTAATCACTTTTTCAGTCTATGAATTATGAAACAAGAGTTCAAAAAAAAATCCGTATAAAACTAGCCCAACGTTTCAGCTCCGTAGTAAATGGAGTACACATGTATTTAATCGACTAGCCGAAGATAATTCGCAGACGCTTCTTTAGACAAGCCAATAATCCGTTCTAAGACGGTCCCCTATACAAACTTAACAACTGATTCTGTTATCCTTCAAAGATCCTATACTGACCAATACGTGCGGTCTTCTAAACAGGCTTAAGAAAATCTAAGTCAATATCAGGAGAGATTAACATCTAGCATAGAAGTAAGAACGTTCTATATACAAACACGTTGTGCAGATCGGTTTAGACGTCAGCGGAGACTGAGGTATGCCAGTGCTTCTTCTTTTCTTTTATTTTATTAGTAGTTTTTTATGGTACGGTAAATCTTAAACGATACATCAAGGCCAATGTTATTGTTTGTTCCAGGCGATAACATTTGCTTTCTATTAGTTGTTGCTCAGCACATGTGTCTGCTAAACAGTCATACTACCATACAATTCTTCAAAGTTGCTAGTTTGATAAGGAGAGTAGAAGTCAGATTCGTCTGATATAGTTACCAGATGGCCATTAGTTATATATATATATATATATATAGTATAGTTACCAGGTTTCGTCGATCAAGGCAATACGGCGTTTCATCGAAAGCAATCAGGGAGGAAAAACACGGGCTTCCCAATCAATACCTCAATGGGACGCTGCGTTCAACATTTCTTACAGCTTGTCGAACATCGTGTAGTCCCGTACGCGCATGGTAGATAAAGCCACGGGGCGTAGACCCTCAGAAAACATTTCGTCCAGCAACGATACAGGCGTTTCAATAAAAACTAATATCTAATTCCCATCTATTTACAGAAAGAAAGTAGCTTTCATTATTCATACGGGCCTAAAGCTAACTCGTTTAATTTATACGCTTAGCCCTCACTTATTTATACGACTACGATTTATTTCCTATTTGCGGTGCATACTATCCTCGTAAATGAAATTACCTTTACCACTTTCCGGCAATTACTTTGTACGTTATCGGACAACGTACAATGCGTGTGAATGTTTAGGCGTGCCTTCGGAAAGGCTGAGTGAGACCTGGCAATACTTTACTGGTTAAGCGTTAACTGTGAATCCACTTTATAAAATAGGAAATATTTCCTCCTCATCTACACGTGGGCAGACTGTTTCAACTGTGAAGAAGATTGGAAAAACATATTTACATATGGGGCTGTTTTCATTTACCGTTTCGACGATAGAAAAGCTTTTGACTAATAAAGTCTATTATCAATTTTTGCTAAGCGTGTTCTTTAGGTAGATCTATTGAATCGATCTATTGAAGAAGAACTAGCGTTGATAGCCGCAAGATTCAACGAGTTCCTGCGTAGCGGAGTCCAAATACGCTAGTGCGTTCCAACTAAAGAATTGGTAAACGCATACTTATTATATATCCTTTAGCTACAAGTAGCACGGCTGATATATACTTTAAATGAAAACCATGAATCACATGATAGCGTACATCGGCATGCTTTTTCATGGCCGACAACCTATATAGGACAGTAATACGCTTGCTCTATTTCCACTGTTAAATATACGGTCGATCAATTAAATTAAGCCTACGCTGTTAACGTTGCAAACAAACGTTCTGACGCAAACATCAGCTTTGGATCGGAACTCACTTCGTGGCTTATCCGTCAGTGCCTGCATATTCTGCTTTCGCGTAACTAGTAAAATGATTCGCTCCAAAGGTTTGGCCTTTGAAGCACTCGGTCCTAATTTAGGTCAAAGATAGTGCCATACGAAAAATTCAACTCTTAGCGACCACCGATGTTGCGCTCTGCCGAGCCAAGTTGCTTATAGTCTTAATCTGCACAATATGTGTGGACCAGCAAAATGTTACGAAAGGTCGTCTCGCGGATCGTTTCTCAAGCCAACTACGTCTCAATTCACACATGCTCCAAGTTGGTCTTGTAATCTTCAAATTTCGCTATAACATTTCACAGATTTTTTTCGGAATTTCGTAGAAAACCTGCTGACACATGGGCCTGATGCGGTAACAAGGGACGAATGGTTTTATTCGATATTCTTGGAAGATTTTGCAGCCTAGTAAAGTCTAGGAGAAATATGACATGAGAGGTAATGATTTGGTCGTTCTTGCGCCTTCTACGATGGAGATAGTTTTTGAAAAGAATAGTATTACGGCATGAACTAAATGGCTAGTTGTATAGTATACACGTATAGTTTCAATGTCTTACATATATTAGCTATGGGGGTACAAAATCGAGCTTGATGACCCATTCTCGTTGTGTGGCAGCTAATTAGGATAAAACGACGTATGGTAAATTCAACAGGTAATACATAGCTGATTTCACATTGGCGATTATGCTACGCGGTTTCCTGTCATCCAAAACATGAGAGCCAAACCGATATGTCGTAAACATTCATTAAGTTCATGCGAGGAAATCCTCGACGCCAATATCAAACATTCTTTAACCACGATATACAGTCATTTCCCCGGCGCAGGCTCGTACCGACGTCATTTGTGAAAGGAATTTTAAGTGATTTCACCAAAATGCAGCCAGATCGGTGACATTTGATGTAACAACAACAACAACGACAACGACAACAACGACAACGACAACAACAACGACAACGACAACAACAACGACAACGACAACAAGGTGATAAGTTCGCTAATTGAAATAAGGGCTATTTCCCATTGTGAGTTACAATGTCCGTTACACGTACAGTCCCACTATACAACTTAAGATATCTAGTTAGGTCAGGTAAAATCGATTCAGGTACATCTTAGTGAAGAAAAATCCAGAGGTTGTAACACAAGGGACAACATTTTCAATTACTGAGGCATAGCTAAAGAAAGTTTGTCCTTAAAATGAGTGATCCGCTGCTTAACGAGACCGAGCTGGAAATCAAGAGGATGGATCTGTGTTATGGTGGGCATTGTGATAATGACCTTCCTATAATCGAATTTTTAGGTGTTCTTCCGTAGCAGGTCTAGAAACACGAATGGGCTCCAATTGATTGACCACTTTTTCCATGATGTAAGCCCGACAATTTGATTCGTGGCTTTAGAACACGTATTTCGACAGATCTATTAATAAGTAATGGATATCTAGTTCTTACTAATCTAGATATCACATATATCGTAGTGAAATCGTTTGAATTGTGGCAATAGTAAGAGGACGACCCACTTTTTCAGACTCTTGGGAATTGGCCATGTACTTCAATCTTTGAGGGTATATGTATTCACAAGTGATAATACTGTACGTTTCGGTAGGTAATCAGCAATGATATCTAGAAACTAATGAGGACAAATATTTATATTTGATAGAACTGCTCTCAATCTATATTGCACATTATTGATGTAGCTGAATCTATTGCTGATAGATACGAACGACATTATTTTTCAAGTACCTGCCAGTCACCAGACATCCATCTACTGGACCAGCAAAAGATCGTTTAGTTCGACATTCGGAACATTGTCGACACTACGGTAACACCCTGTACCCATACTATAGCCCAGCAAGGAACATTCGGATGAAGCGCCTGTCGCTAGATCTGGCCATCGATGGCTAACTCCGCGATTGGAAGCGGCAACAGAACTTCAGACAAAAATCATTGATGACATGGTTCGAATTCAGGGATCGCCCTTGGTCATTGATTTTGTTTTCTTAAAACCGGGATTTTACTCACTGCGGGATTTTCTGATAGACAAGCTGTGAACGTTTTCGCTGGTTTTCTACACATTCTTGGAAGGTCAAGTGAAAGCAAATATAATTAGGTAGGTTAGTTAATTAATTGACAAATGGGTCATGTTTGAGGCTGTGCTTGCTGAAATCAGCCTTTTAGCAAATGTTAATTCGACCAGAACCGGCAACATTCGATTGTACACGTTTAGCCATTGTACTGTGCTCGCTGTTTGACTTTGAACAACCAAAACAACACGCGAGTGATATTGCGCCCGCTGTAGTTGACCTTGGACGCGTTTTGTCGCTGTGTTCGCCTCCAGAACATGTCGTGTTTGTTGAAAGGAAATAATGGCCTACAGGGAAAGCACCAGTGGTGTATTATCGAAAAAGCCGCATTGGAGCAAGCTGTTGGTTGGAAGGTAGCCTGTAAAAGCCACACTTTGATACAGCTTCGTATTAAATTACGATTTGGCCAGATTATACACTTTTCGATGTGTATTGAAACAATAGCATGAATCAAGCATCCACGACATGGCGTTGTTCTTTAAAACAATTTGGCGGGTCTTCGACATCAACTAATGCCGTATCAGCTTGAAGGCATAACATCCTTTGACGAGGCTATCCAGAGCAGATACTCTCACAAAGATTAGTAAGAATCAATGAGTCGTTTTCACTTCGCAGTATGATATACATTATGATTTTTGAAGGACTTGATATACTTTTACATAAAACAGTAATTGGTTGCGCACATCGGCAAACCGGATAGCAAGCATACTATGTCGACGTGGCCATGTTTGTTGACAGACTCCGTTCAGCTGCCAGTGGAAAGCGCTGACCAGTTTCGGCCAGTGGCCTTTCTGTACGTTATCGATAGAACTTGTGTTTTTAAAACTTACCTCAAAATTAACCGTTAATGCAAACTATTCTGCCATTGCGTTAGTTACTTGTGAGAAAAAAATGCTTGTACATCATTGTCGTGTACTTATTACGCTTGCGCGGTATTCTATACCGAACAGAATCTGGTACGCTCGTTTGATGTACTCTCTGATAGTGAAAGAGAAAAAAAGAAATCATATTTTTTTACCGGCACTTAGATGTGAGGTACTTTTTTACGCGTTTTTCTTTTAATTGTTATGCTCATCGTACAACTTTGCCCATTTGCATGTACTCTGTTACTATGTAAATATGTTTTGGGTAGGATATAGTTGATAGACACACTCACACAAAGAATAATTACATCATTTCCTCAGACTCGAGCCAATAACAAAGATTTCCTAAAAATACATTTCAACATATACGAATGTCTCAATGGACAGCTTTAAAGTTATCCAAAATTGCCTATGTCCTGAACATACGTGTCTGTACCAGGAAGCTGCCCTTCGACGCCTGAAACAGGCAAAAGATCTTTTTTATATTGCATCTTTTATCTGTGTTCCGGCGTTACTTTTAGTTAACGATTCTCTTCCCAAGTTGTCACACCAAACACTGGAAACAAGCACCCTTCGTGTGTGAGGATTTCTGACCGGGTCGAGCAATTCCGCCCTGAAATGAGATGGGGTCTGAGTAACAATAACTTGAATCGACAACCCCGCTTTTGCTTGCTATTTCTTGTCTTGAAGACGCCCGCTAGTGCAGAGCTTGGAGCTTACGAATAGCAACAAATAATCTCGTTTTAACTAACACAGTTTCCTCTGTCTCGTAGATGTTGTCAGACAGGGTTGGTAAATATACTAAACACTTGACTGCTATTATTACGTTATTATTATTATTATATTATTATCATTGAGGATATTTTTTGCCTTCTTGTGGGTGCATATTTTATCGTTTCCAGCGTTTGCTCAGATCGACAAAGGCAGACTCTGGACTGATCCTGTCTGTCTATTGCTCTGGTGTGTTTATCTACTTTTCGCAAATAGGTTAAAGCACTAATCGAAAGCAAAAATAAAAAAGAAGAACATGAAGTTCCTACGATGCAATAGAGCTTCCTCAAACATGACTTCTAATCGGCATCGGAACTATTTTACGAAGGAAAAGGTTGTATTACAATGTTTTTTTCAAATCAGCTTGCGCCTGCTTCTGCATGTGCGTCTATAGTATATTAGCAAGAGTTACTTCGTTTACTTGCTAGCATGTAAAAAGGGGACGACTGGCTACCGGTGTCCGTCATCCACAGGAACCGTTTATCACAACACCGTTCATTTTGTAAAGTTGACCATAACGGAAAAGAGAGTTCCCATAATTCGAAGTTTCTGGGAGATGAGAAAGATCGAAAGCCTCGTTATTACTTATCAACTAAATAATACAAATAAGTCGGAAACAGTTTCCGTAAAGACGTGTCTATCAAAGGTGGATTATCTGTTACGATAATGGTAGCATAATGGCGACAGCGGTAATAGCTAAACAGCTAATAACAAAAGTTCAAATAGCCTATGAGCACATATATAGACTTATATCAAATGGGTAATAGCAACGATTACTGTAACCCAAAATTCGCTTAAGGCTTAGATTGGGAAACGATCCTTTTTGCTAACTGCGACAAACGCCTCTATCACGTGAACGGATTTGAAATAATAAGACTCTTAACGGTGGCGGTGGGGGCAGCCGCAGTAAAGGCAATAAACTAGAAAAAAAAACGATTATTCCTCTTCTTATATATATATATATTATAGTCTTATTTTTTTGATACTCTCATCGCCACGTACACTTTCGGGTATCTTGACAGATTATGGACCCATATTGGGTAGTGTACCTCAACGTGAACGGCAAAAACGGCTCTCAGTAATAAAAGCTACGATGCTAAACGACAACTTTAATAATTTTTTCTACTGCCCGTTACCTTCTATTCGTTACACAGATAATTAGGTGACTAAGAAGAAGCTCAAGAGTATCTGCTGTTTTTTTATTGAGCGTAGTTGTATCATATGAGTGAACTTAACAGGACTCAAGCGTCGACATAACCGACATCTTCTAGGGTAATGTTGTTAAATGCTTACCCAGCTGTGAAGCTAGATTGCGTGTCTCAAAGACTGCCAATTGCTTTTTGTTTGTATAGCAGTGACGAGGGAAAAGATCTCTAAGCTTAAACGAGGTACCACTACGATAACAAAGTGAACAAATCCCTCAAGCTGTCGTTATTCTATGCGTGTGTAAGCAGTGAACAAACAACGCTAAGATTCTGGTAGAACACTCAATTTCTCTACTGGTGTAAGATTATCGAAGCCCAGTCATGCGCCTTGTGCTCTTTTCAGATTAATCCTATGTTACGACCGAGTGAAAGTTGTCGACTGCCAAACTTAGCTTTTTAAATACGTAATATTAGTATCCGCACTCAAACATCGAAAAATCTCTAACTGTCGCTGCTGCGGTTGCACATGTGCAAGAAATATTTCATGTAACGGGTCGCCAGTCACCTTTTTTCGAATAGGCCCGATGTCAGGAACCTAAGTCCAGGTAAAATTTCAAAGGTCAGTGGTTAGAACCTGTACCACGAGGATGACCCGTCATGTTCGCCAATTTTGACTGTTTTCCTTTCTTGTTATACATCTGACAAGTGTACTGCTTGCAGAAGGGTTTGGCACCGCCGGTGCACTGACCACTGTTGCATCGCAAATAATGACTCGTCCAAGTTCAACTTAGACGAACTCTAGCTTGTTTAGTCAGTTAGCGATACGTTTGATAATGCTTGTTATCGTCTGGATAATCTTCAAGCGTCTATTTAGAAGGCAATTTCCCGAAGGATATGTTTCGAAGAAGCTAATTAAAACTATGTTAAGCTTTGGTATGTTGGCGGATTATAAACAATGAGATAGATAGACTTAAAGCTCTATGCGGAGTAGAGACGGTTACTTCAGCGAACCGTAAAGGGCTTCAGAACAAGGTAGCCGGTGCCCCGCGACTGTATATCTAAACATAATGCTTAAATTAGGAGAGACTTAGTTAGACAACTTACACAGTGTATCAATACATAATTACAGTAGGGATGCGAGGTAATCCAACTAATTAACTTTGCCGGTTAGACGAATCTGATATGCTTCCCTGTATTTCGCTGCCGGAACAGCATTTCAAGAGATTTGTGGACGTCTCTTAAGATAGTAGAGCCATAAACCTCAGCCAGGTTCGCTTTGAACTTTTTCTTGACGCCTCGTTACATCTCCTGAGTCGTGTTATTGCTACGAATAGTGACCGGACAGACTGCTAAAAACAACTGGCTTGTCGAAGCTACTTACTACAAGGAAGTACGTTGATACTACTATTGGTCATCAGCAAGCATGTTCTGCCTAGCATGGTAAATGCTAGACATTATGTTAAACATATTTGTGACCTGGAAACTGGACAGTGAGTCACACGAGAGCCGACGCACGAAGATCGTACGAAGATTAATGATGCGGGGAGCTGGTTATAAATGTGTGGACCAGATATTCAATCAAAAAGCCGTAGTTTCGTGGTATCATTTTCTGGAGGAATTCCCTCGCTTCTGTCCGAATCTGGCAAAGTTCTTGTGTCCGATTTGTCAGAAAGAGGGCATACGGCAATTAGATAATAGACATTACGGTGCTTGAATGAAAGCCATTTGTGTGACCTATTTAGCACGTACTGCCTCCTCATTTGATGGCAGACTGTTGCGAACAGCGATAGTAAAGTTATAAAAAATACAGATTAATTGAAATGGTCATCATTAAAAAAACGATGCTCTGTGTGTTATTGCGTTTTAAGATAATTCACTTTCCTCAACTGTTCTTATTTGCCATTTGTCCTAAATCGCAGGCTGTTTATCCTATTCATGCCCCGTTTTTGAGTAGTACTTTATGATTAAAGACTTCGACCGGCTGTCTGTTACAGGTTCTTTAACAAACTTATCCTAACTAAGTAGGAAACCTAAGGACATGAAGACAGGTCCGCAAGTTGCCCCGTCTAAAGTATATTCTGTGTATTTGAAAAACCACAGAACTCTAATTGAGTTTATAGCTTATGCTGCAAAATGAAGCTACGCAAAGAAGAATGCAAAATAAACGAGAAATAAAAACGAATATTGTGCAAATATCGGCATACATTAGCGGCCTCTATAAAACCGGTTCTTCCCTCTTAGAAACCTTAAAAAATGTCCCACGCCTACAGAGCTATGAAACTCTAAAGGGATTTGTCTGTAGTGACGTCGTTGAAACCGCTAATTCATTGTGCCAAAAATGAGCGCATCTAGACGTTCACTTTTATGAACGATGATATGGCGTTGGCAGTTAGACGGCCCACTCCCAAACCGTACATCAACCCTGATGAGTTCGCCCTACTTCCGGCGTGGTTTTTATGCGGGTAATCTTACGTGCACCTCTATGCTGTATAAGCATGTAACTTACATTTTCATCTAATAAGTAATTCGCAGTGGTCCACAACTGTCTTGAACTTCTGTGGAAAGAGGAGTTCGTTATGTTTGCATCGATAATGAAGTCGATAGTAATGCCTGAAGAAGCTTAGTAAGCGCAAACAGACTTGCCGAGCGTCTTTCTGGACGTGTGTGATTATACAGGAGCAGACGGCTCAGAGACGTACGCATTTGAAGGTCAACAACGCTACGTCCATACAATAATAGCTATTTCTATGTTTTACCATAGCTTTATTAACAGTTTGTTCAACGGGTTGCTAGTTAGTGATTATCCAGACTTCGATTTTTATTTCGCTGAGACCCAGTTTACCGATTCAACGTTCCGTCCGATAAGTTCGGGTATAATTATACCTACCTAGGAAGAGCTTCTGTTGCGGTCATCCTAGATCGATGCTGTGCATTATCTTTAGTAAGTCTTTGTGCTACGATTTTGGCGAGACCTTAACATGAGCATTATCATCGCTAGCAATTTTTGCTCGCAAGACGTTTTCGTCGACATCCTGTAAAAAGATTATCGGATCGTTTCGAAGTATGAGCAACGGTAGGTTGTATACTGTACTAACTGGCCCCTGTTTAAGTGTCTCCCGCATTTATACGCAGAATGGATAACAGACCGGGCATCTTCCTCTGATAGCCGCATACATGTGCCATGCTTTTGCATAATCTATTATTTACATTAATCCATCATAGATTGAGGCGTTACCATTACACGAGCCCCTGCTTTGCGTCTATTACTCCTCAGCTTTGTGCTTTTTAATGTTACGAACTTTTCAACCAACGAGATTTATACCGATTTGGAACATGGCAGAACAGATCGACCCGAACGCGTTTCAGAGAATTATCGGAGTTGCACGGATTTGCGGCATTTTTATTATGGCTTAACATTTATAGATTTAGCATTTGCGAAAGGTATGACGCCACTAGTAGCAGGCAAAACTTTTGCTTCAAGTATTGAAGCACCGGCCTAGACGATTTCAAGCTATGTTCTTGCGCTAATCATTATATAGGCGTCCGACGTTAGATTAGTAAAATCTTGCCTAATTATGGTCATACAATATTCGAATAGATGTACGTGCAGTATACAGCCAAATTTTACAGACTATACACTACTACTCCGAGAGATACGTCAGTATCAAGGCCATGATATCAAAACTTTCAGCTACCTATACCATTATTCTAAAGCGCAAGCCTCACTTGACCTGTTATCGCAAAACTCTTAATCATATCATGTATATAAGCATATCAAAGTACTTCGTAGTCAGTCAGCTTATTTAGCTAGAAGCTATCAGGGACAGTGGCAACAATGACCTGTTCGGTGGGCGGAGTGAGCTTGTGTTTTAAATTCTTTACTAAGCACAACACACAGTGATAGGCAGCTCGTGGGCTAGAACGATGTGGCAATCAGAAGAACTGGCAACGAATATGCGAAATTGGTTGAGCTTCATTTTTCATCATGAGGCTCGCTCGACATCATTCCCCCCGGATAATCCATGGGCTGACAATACGACCGCCGATACCCTATCTTGTTTGTGTACCACCGTCCCGAAGCCGCGAACACATTGGCTAATGCTGCAAACAGCTGTGAATACTTCTCAGCCGTTATTGGAGAAAGGTTTGAAATTTCACTAAAAGTAATTCGTTTTGACGTGAATCGTCATCGTGAGGGCAAGCTGATTCGAGTCGGTGTGCAAGAGAACAATGTTGGATTGGTAACGCATGAGGTCTTACTTAAATTATTCAATTGGAATGTCCACTATGGATGACTACTACGTGGCACGAACCTGGAAGGCACATGAGTCCGCCTGAATAGAAGCGCAGTGGACGCCGGCAGCGTGGACACTAAGCCTTTGCCGCTGATATTTTTCTAGCTTGCCACGATCAAGAGAAAAAAAAATACAAAAATTCTATATTGACTCAACTGAAATGAGAGTGTTACGCTTTCTGTATTGTTACAAGCACTTTGACTTTTTATCTGGATGCTAACAATAATATAATTATGTGGCTTTTGGCGACCTCGATATATCTTCATTCACTTTTGGTCGTTTTATATATTTAGGGTCGGTATATATACTTAGTTTAGTGTAGCAGGACAACTTTGGCTAATAAATTATTGGACTTCTCCTCCTGTGCTGTTGTAATAATGTCGCCCGCTGTTGGCAACAGTAATCAAAGCTCGTGTGTGTGTGTTAGATAAAACGAGGAGCATATAGGGCCTCGTCTGGCCGAATATTGTTACTCAATCTCGAAATTTTCGCAGTTCTGCACTATTTACTAGCTTGACGCTTACGTTTCCGCAAACCCTTGTTTCAAATATCTTTTTACGGACACTACAGTACACCGTCATTCGAAATAGAGGTCGTAATTTTTTTTGACTTATTTGTTTATATTAGAACAAGGCAAACATAGAATGCCATTGATAAGCGTGCTAATACGTTATAACTTGCTAGTAGGTGTAGTAACTGACTGGTAGCTTATCAATGTTTCATTTGCAACGAGACAAAAATATTTGGTAGCCTTTAAGGTGTGTACAATTTGCGGTTTGCTCATTTGTGGCCAATATCACCTTTTTTTTTTTGTCATGTTACATAACATATACACGCCAAATTCCTCCTAAGATATGAGGCATTTTATCTTGTCCGATGCAGCAGAGCAGCACTAACATTTCGTCAGAACAATAAGCAGCCCGTACGCCCCGCATGTTGCCTTTGTAGAACACTTTCCACACAATCAAACAGCGCTGCTTGCGATAGTGCCGTTCTTCGAAGCGACCGAGCTACGAATACTTTGCAACTGTAGCACTTACTTAAGGAAAAGCTTTTCTCTGCTTTATACAGTAATGCAGCTTCCGGGTTTGCTAGAAAACTCCACTCACAACTAACTCTAGCCTTCCATGCCTTCACCCCTAGTAGCCGTATGGGTAGTATCCAGATGCTTCTGGTGTTTGGTAGGTCGGCATCGTGGTCGATTGCCTGCAGAACGAGTGACTTAAGGGTGGGCCCTAAACAAGCAGTGAGTAGCTACCAACCGTTAGTAGTGCGTAGAACGAGACCGGCTTCCTGTTTACTATGCTAGCGTTTCCCTTCAGACCATCCTTCTGTCACTTTACGCTGACGCAGTTACGAGGTGACATTGTAAGAAACTCGTGGGAGACTGTCTGACCTAAAAATAGCCCTGATCCAGCGACGGCCACCCGAAAGCCCAGAATCCGACTGAGGTCATTGTTGCTTCTTTAGCTACTAATAGCGCTGCTCAGTTCGGATTGACATTTCTAAATAGGGCCAAAACAATGGATCGGGAATGGGTTTGGAAGCTGGACAGTGCGATGCAGTACGATACAGCGTTCGTTATCCTTCACAAGCAGGCCCAAGGCTGACTAGTCCACTCATTATTCCGGTCCGTCCAGCGGTAGCGTGACAAACGATAGCTCTTTTTCTGTTCTAGTTCTTTCTTTGGCTTCGTTGGAGCTTGCTTGTCTTATTAGCTTTAGATGCCGTCAAGGGACGAGAAACGGACCAGCTAAATTTGCCTTTCAAGCTGAGAGGAGCTTACTGATATCTCTCTCTCTCTCTCTCTCTCTCTCATAGGTCTGGAGGGGTGCTCGGCTGTCCGCAATAACGTTTATGTCTCACTCATCTTGTCTAGTTGCCGTATTTGCAGCTAGATTGTTTGAGGTAAGTGGTGGCGCGGCAGGGTGACGGTGGTGAAAAAGGTTCCTTTTAGCCTATCGTTAACTGAAAAGATCTGGGTCCGTAAATACGTTTGCGCGCCTCCTGTTCTTCTTTTTCTGGTTTTAATATAGCTAACTGAGTTGTCCGATGTATTGGCGCTAGATTCTCAGAGCGCTCGTATCTTAACACGATAAAGGTAGTGGTAATGGCGAAGACAACAGTCTAAAGAACCGACTTAATTTTGAATATGACATATCTCTACGCCACACGTACTTGGCCAACTATACATTTCATAATATCTTTTTCCAGAATTTATTAGCATCAAGAAAATTGAGTAATAGGATTATTCGAGGATCAGTTGTAAAAATGTCGGACCTCATCGAGACATGGCTGCATAGAAAAGAGGTTTATTGATTGCAAGCAGATGAGACTTTGGGAACTATTAACGAATAGCCGACCTTGAGATTTGTTAAAAATTTTAGACACTTAGAATGACATACCAGTAAAAAAAATGGTCTTCAAGTACTTTTTTTCTATATAAGCGATGTGACTCCACCATATATTTATTCATTGCAGTTCAGAGCGAACCCCGACAAGCGGGAACGCATAGCAACCCCATTGCTGCGTGTTACCACTGCTTCTTCTCGAGTAGCATTTAGTGATTTTTACTATTTTAATATGTTCACATATCATATCTGTTTTGATATACTTCTGTAACTGTTGCAAAAAATTGCAAATTGCAAAAAAATCCCCCCTTTCTATGCCTGCGTCATTCCAGTGGTTTCTTATATGACCGTTTGAGATGATAATTCAACTTTGCGTAGATGAGTTTAGAGGCCCTTAACTTCCTTTTTATACTGAACACTCGTGAGTACGGGTTACGATGAACGGCAGATGATGGACGGCTCAGTACTGTGATACACACCAGATCACAGACCGCATTAGCCTGATTTCAATTGAATGGTTATAGTTAGCTACGTTGGCGTACCAGCGTAACGTTTTTTTTTCCAAACAATGCTCTTTTAATTTTGACAAAGCGAACCCATAGGTAAACGATGCGAAATAGAATATGGTTATTTTATAATGCGTACGATGGCGGAAAACGTCTCCCACAGCCATACGAGCTACGGAGAGTATGCAGAGATACAACAAACGTTAGGGGGTCGTTTGCATTAGCAAAGATGACATCGTACATTTCCTACCATGTTTAACTGTAACAATATGATAGGAGGAAACATCTGCCTCAGAACAGCCAGTGGGATTTACTTTTGTTTGTGGTGGTAACCTCTGTTCTGTTATGGTCTGCATGGTTACGATTAACGTTAAAATGAATACTAGCTAAAAATGAACTCTGCTTGTCTCGGCTTCGTACTAACCGGAAACAGATTTTAGGTAGCTACTATCAAGTCGCATTCGTATCTTCGTTTACTGAAATTACACAAGATTATGTGCTCTACCAATGTTTGTGTAATACCACGCTGTAACAAAGATAGGAAACAGGACCTAAGCATGGAAAATGTTTTGGCGATGTCAGGACGTGAGCAGCCGAAAGCGTGTTTGCGAAATAGTTCAATGCAGGTAGGTAAAGTATCGGGTTTTATGAAGCGGAATAAAGCACTTACGGACAAAATTTTAGAGTATGCAAATGTAACACTGGTTCGGACGAGGCCTAACGGGGTGCACTAATGCTGTCAAGTGCGCAGCACAAGTATTTGCGCCAATGCGTAGGACCATGTTTTTGTCAAGTACGGATTCTGTATATTAAATGTATAATATTATTAGTATCATTATTATAATTTAATTCAAGAAAGACTATCCTTTATCCATTTCCAACGTTAGCAATATGATGACTTTTCATTTATTTCAAATGGGATTATTATGAAGCACATAGTAGACTAACTGTAGGCCTTTGGGACAGGGTTATTTCAGTCAACATCATCTATATAATAGCAGCTATATATCGCCGGTTTATCAATTCGTACAACGATATTTTCACATAATAAACTATTAGAAAACACTCGAATAGCCTGCTCTGTTTTTTTTAGTAGTATTCTCATTTTTTTTTCTACACTAAAAACGTATTCGTCGATCGTGGAGTGACTTCTGCATGTTGATTTCAAAACTCATTCAAGGACCTACAGTTACCGCGGGTTAGCCCTGTCGAAAAAAATAACGAAAACGGTTTATAAGTTTTCTCGGTATTACTATCCACTCTCGATTTTTCCTTTGCCTTATTACTTTCCGAATGCTCTACATGGAGCTAGAAGGCCAGCAAACAGCAGAGTCATATATAGTAGGTCGCATTTCCCTGTTTCATGTGTCACCCGAGTGATGCGGATGTTTTTTTTAGATGTGCGGTAAAAACTGGCATTCAGTCCACAGCTGCAATCATTGGCCACATTCTCCACGGCCCTGTTCACTGCCACTGCTTTCCTTTTATTCTACTTCGTTCGCTTTTTCCTTGCCCTTAAACTCTCTTCTGTAGTCCTGGTTTACCTCCTTTGCCCTTGAAATTCACACTGGGGCTGCTGTTACGGGTTGTGGAACTGCGACTGTGTACCACTGAGTCGTCGGCAAAATCAGCGGAAAGCTCGTATTTGGCTGATCGGCTCCGTGCTCCGCAATGCGTCTGTTGCTTCGGTTGTTGCTCGACGAAGCGAACGTAATGGAGAAATCGTCAGAGAACTGGGCTTATTCGTGCATAGGATCTATATTCTGTCAAGGATGTACCGAGAATGGATTGGATGTAGCCGCCTTGTCGGGTAATGAAGGACTCTACTCTCTCCCATTGCGAAGAGGTGGCTCGGGAGATGCTATCGCGTGTAAAATGTAAGGGCCGCAAGTGTGGAGCTTTGTTCGTTTCAAGCTTTCGCACTTTGTGGCTGAAGAATCGCGCGGGTGACGCGCGAAATACGGACGCAGCTAAACAGAAGCAATGATATTTAGCCTGGCCGCGATCGAGGTTTACTGCATCAAGGACTTCCGCGGATAGAAGTGAAATTACTTCGAAGGTGTAGTATAGCATTAGAGTATCTGTCTCGTTAAAAGGCTCATATCTCCTATTTATTTGCTCGGACTACACGTAACATTAGAGGGTTAACCACATCGGTTTTATGTTATTGTCTGCTTACTTCGAACAGGTAGCAGAATTATTAGCGCTGTATTTGCTATATAAAATCTACTTTATAGAAGTGCGTAAATGCGTGAAGGTGTCCTTATTGGTTAGTTTAAAGGGTTGTCCGGCCGTATGCAGCAACATAGTTATGTGGTACGATTTTGAACAGTGTAGAATCAGACCACCTAATGAGGTATGTACTCAAACGCAACATGGAACTGAAAGATTATTGTTGATAGAAATGAGAAATTTACATATACTTATTTGCGGAATTGTAATATAGGCACCTCTTTATAGAGTAGTTGCAGCGTTGGATGACAAGATGCCAATATTTCATTTATTTTAAATACGATAAAATAGTGGTATTTTGGTCTCAGATCTAGTTTCGTGCCAGCAAATAGGAACGGCTTAACGGCTCGAGTTGTGGGGTGAAGTTACCTAACCGTATGCGATGTTCAATTAGTCAGAAATGATTAATGTAAACGTGGAACTGTGCTGTCCTTTTTTCATGCATACAATTGGAAATATCTAACTGAATATTGATTGCTTACTATATTCTACTACGACCTAGTTAAGGACAAAAGCTGTCCTTCACTTAGGAGTATTTTTCCTATCACTACACGTTAAGTCGTTTGCCTTGAATGACGTCACAGACGGCAGCGTGAAACTAACAGTGCGATATATTTTGATCTTTCAATCAAAAACAATTTCCTTATTTGTTTTACGTACCCGTACCAAGGTTTAGAGGCTTGGTGAGCATTATATAGCTAACACCAGTTCCATCACGTTATGGTTAGAATATTCACTAGATTTCACAGATGGGCCGTGTACACTCATTCGTTTTTTAGCTGGCCGGCGCCTTTTTCTTTGCATTTTCTGCTTGCATTAAGCTCTCCTCTGAAATCGCTTGTTTAAGCCTTCGAGCACTTGTTTAGCCCTTCTAACTTACCAATCCATCATTCGGACTTAGTTTAGTCATAAGGCAACTTTTCTTATTTCTCGTCCCTTATTACAAGTTCCTTAGCTATAAGATTTTTAATCGCTTATAGCGTAGCTAACACTCACTTTGAGCATGCTTCTGCTAGACATCAGGATGCTTTACTCTGGTAAGCAGTGGGAAAGTTAAAAATTAACCATATCCTTTAACTGCAACGGTAACAAATGTAGAAGAAGCGGCACAGAACAAGAGGAAGCGAATCCACTTGGAACGACGGCCCCAAGGGAAGTTTGGTGTTTTCAGTAGAGGGAAATAAGGTCCTGTCGGCAGATAAAACCCATGCGCTATACTTGCCTGATCTGAAAAAGCAATGTCAATCTAAAAGATAACTGGTAGGAGCCAACAAGCAACGAAACGGAGCACAAAGTGCATCTACGGCAAGGGTCAAAGAAAAGCATGCGATGCGTGATGGGCTGGAAATAGAATGAAGCAGGTTGCACTGCAAGCGCGGCCACTCTAACACAGTGCAGTCCTCGAACATTTAGTGCCACATTTGAACAAAGAACAAACCTCTCGGGGTACAGCAGACATAAGTGAGGTCCAGCCATTGTCGACTTTTAGGTCCTTAGATGGCCAGCGCAGACGACTAACGCCAATGCAGATGTGGCAGCCTTACACCAATTAGGCTTATAACAGCGAAAGTTATTAATCGGAAGTTTCTCTCCCGACCCATAACATAGAAAAAAAAAATACTGACTGTGTGTGTAGAAAAATACTGACTGAAGTTCTCGCTTCTCCTTTTTTCGTCGCCGACGTCTCTGCTAATTAAAAACCTAGATAGAGTATGAAAACGTACTTGACGGTGGGGCTGCGAAATCGCTCAAGCTCCGAATGGGCGCTCTCTGGCTCGCTCCCGGTACCTTGTGCTGTCTGCCCTCATTAGGGCCAGTTACACGATGGATAGCGAAGACCAAATGACGATGATGAGTGAAAAGTCTGGCACGGTGACAAAATCAACTTTGAAAGAAAACTCTTCTTTGGCTTCGGTGTTTTCTTCTCCTCATCGTTTTTCTTTTTCTTAGCTGTAGTTTAAAGCTGCAACTACTACTACTACTACTACTGCTGCTTCGAATTGCACGTACGTGCTATGAACAGCGACCTGGCTCAACCTATTTTCTAAAAAATAACCTATCGCCGTTTAACAACTTCGTAAATATCTATAGATCTAGCAGCTCATAATGACGACGACACTGATGAAGGTGTACGTGCAATATCGGATGCGATTCGAAACGTATTACTTGTATGGTATTTCAATCGCCAAAAGGTTTACTGCTATTAGGGGACGCTGGTCGGAATCGAGTTATGCTACATCTAAATCGGTTCGAATCAGCCTGTGCTGTTTTGAACGGTAGTATGCATATTGACCAGCTGATAATTTTCCAAAAGAAAATTAGGGACATGCAAACATATGTTTGTGAAACAAATATCTAACGATAAACTTTTTGTTATAGAACTTGTGATAATGGACTAAATATGGCTTGAAGCACTGATTGCTTTTGTAAGTTCTGTAAGCACTTAACACATTTTTTTGTAAGACAAAGTAAGCGTTATGCACGACTTAACAATGCGTCTTTTGCTGTAGTGTGTATCGCCTACGCTTCCTCCGTATATCGGAATCGCACAGAAACTCGTCTGCGATTTGATCATTAAACGCAGAGGTGTCGCGGTAGTCGAATAATGTAGAATCATCTACATGTTATAGAGTTCATTGCGTTCGAGCGATATACATCTCTATCCCTGGACAGGTAAGTTTAGATTATATGGCTTATGTACAGCATTTGTCTAGTTGTTATAGATATTGTTTATTTTGTTAACTATCAGATGATATTTGGCGACTCGGAATCGTCTGACTAATTGACTACATACCAGCCGCTTTCGGTTAGTATCACTCCCCTCCTTGCGGTAAAGACACTTCTTTCTCATTGGTATTGCAGAGGATCGTCGACTCTCGTGCCCTGAAATAGACTGTCCTATAGGACTATAATTTAAGCAAAGAAGTAAAAAACGGTTTGTTTTCGGTAATACCAGATAATGTCATCGATTTACATATGGATCTCACAATGCCTACACTGTGTTGACCTTGTTTCAAAAAGGCACAGCTTAAATTTAATATTATAGTAAACTTGGTAGACGACAGCAATGCTACCGTGTCTACTACGAACATTTAAAACGTCGCGATTATTTTCGCATGCATCGCCACATGGATGTCGTATCTCAGTTGAACTAGAGAAAAGACAGTAGGATCGGTATTGCCGTTCTAACCAGGACGGTAGAAGGGTAAGCCCTTGTTACGCTTACGTATGTTTTCCAGATATTATTTATTTGGTATTTAAGCGAATTTCAAGCGGATACACAAGACTCCTGAAAAAGTTCTCCTGCTCATAGTGAGTCGGGTTTCCTTTGAAAATGTTTCATTGCAGAAGCTCATATAATCATTTTTATAAAAGAAAGCCATAAAAGTTGTAACAACACTATCCCCTCATCTGCTTCAGTAAAGCACGTAGTTAAGTTCAGGCGCGGTGTAGTACGCATGTTACCCTGCACGTTCGTTTGTACCATCGTGTACGTATGGATTACGGGACGATGTATCCTGAGCGTCTGTCTACATGTGCTTTCAAGTACATCAATCCATGCAGCCCAAAGAATCAGTCGTTTGGTATTGTTGACGAAAACATCCTTTGACAAAGAAGAAAATCGGACCGAAAGGGATAAAGAAAACCAATCTTTCCGTTAAATCATGAACGTCCGCGTGGGTATGCGAAATTTAACGTCACCAAGCCTAACGTTCACTAGCGTTATATGGCGACCAGTAAGATTTTCAGCCAACGTAGCATATCAGGGGGTTCGAAGGCCATAGGCAATTTAGCACACAGCCGAGTGCGGTCGGATAATCGGCCAAGAGACATTTGTCGAAAACTCCGTCAGTGAATGCATAGACATAGCTTATAGACGACTAAAGCTTCCTCCGGATGTAGTGTTAGCGTCTGTCAATGTGTCATCACCGGAGGAAAAGGTCGCAGCGCACATCGTCGCCTGGCCACCTCTAGTATTTGTCGCATTCGAAGTGATGTCGGAATAGACATACATCGACAATATTATTTTTCGTCCCACTATGAGTACGAGCAGCGTTCCTCTATCACGGAAAAGACATCAACGCGGGAGCAGCCCAAACTTGGGGCAGTTACGATGGTCACTTGTGACATCGGTTGCCAGCCGCTTTAATCGTGCTGAGGATACCGTTTGCATAGACAATATAAGCGTGTGCATTCATGAAAAAGTTAGCGGGAGAAAGAGACAACGGTTTTTTTTTTTGCAAGAAGCAAGTTGCGGCAAAAAGCTAACAGCTAGATTCATCGAAACCTTAAGGGTACTTAAGTGAGCACGGGCTGAGCGGAAGAACTTTGAAGAGAGTATGCACGTTCTTTTTGCGCAAATGATTTGGCTAATTGCAGTAGCGCACTTATAGCACGGCACATTTATTGCTTGTTTTTTTCTGTTCCTAAGAACACAAGTTCGAGGCCCAGAGAAGTGGGACGAAGACGTATACACAGGCTTCTTGTTTCCCAAACTGTGCACGAGAAGAACAACTTAGCAACCGCATCAATACTGTAAATCGTTGTTTTAGTTAGTCAGCTAATTTTTCCTCTTTGCGTAAGTTCTGCATATAGTTTAAGTTAAAATTAGCTAGATTAGTTGACGGAGGAATAGATAAAAAGCTCTAGGGATAGAACCAAGTATGGGAGAAAAGTTACTTAACTGATCGAGGCAACAAAGACTGCGCGTTTACGACAGTACTACAGCATCTTTGATGCACAATTAAATGTGTAGTATCCAAAATAACTGAAATTTCTCGTCGTAAAATATATATATATTTACATTTAATGTATATATAAAAAATATATACATACAGGTAAATCCCTAGTTGACCGATTCTTGATTTAACTAGAAATATCTTTAGTAAAAAAAGAAAACCTAGTATGTTCAACAGTAAGTATAACAGGTAGCCAGTAATACTTCGTAATCAGGGTCGTTTTGATAATCGATGTGAACAACTGATTCATATCCAAGTTATATTAAATTTACCACAATTTATTCCCTGATTTGGTTCGCGCCATCATCACGGACCGGGGAATTGTTAACGGGAGAATCAACTTGACAATCGTCGAGGTTGAACATTCGGTTCGATCGAGTATCACCCACTTTAAGGATTCCGTCTTCTCTGCTATAAGAAGGGCTAGGTCTCTCAATTGACGGAAGGTAATCCACGGCATCTAGATGCTGACATTAGGAAAGCAAGAGCAGATCGGTACCATGGAACTTTCTAATAAAGCTGAAAGGCTTCCGCTGCGACCGCTAGTAATTTAGAACATTTATAAATCCAACGAAACGAGACTGTGTGGCCTTTTTTCAGATCAACTATTCAAGAGGATTTGATAAATAAAATCTTCCCCTATAAAACCGTAACAATTTCAAAGGTTGTCCGCTGGTTTAGCCGCTACAGTTCAAAAAAACTGTATAAACCAATTATTATTATTTCTAATTGACACGTGTATGTTAGTCTTATCTTAAAGGAACGATTTTTTTTATGTTCGCTAGCGACACCTAGCACAATTTGATACGTATTCGCAGATGGCCACCCAATATCTATGTGTTAAACTATCGGATCTAGATGGCGTTATCCGTTTGACACGGGACAAGGCGGCAGCCCGTAGACGTTACGATCGTCTACCCACACCAAGTTACTTCGCAGTACTTTGCTTGTCAGTGTCTCGTTAATCTCTGTTATCGTGCCCTTGCGTAACTTGAAAACTTCTATCTATCGTAACAAATCACATCGTCGTTCGCTCTTCACCTTTGCTGTTTCTCTTACTGCATCTGTCCTTCCTGCAGTGTAAATGGATCATTTCCGGCTATCTGTTCGTGTCGCATTGGAGTGACTATCATCATCATCATCCGCGCAGGCCAACATGGATGCGAAAGTCATTGCAGCTGTGGGTTAGTCGGTTATCTGACATTATTTGTCTAAAAGTACATTGTTTGAAGAATAGGTAGGTATGCACGGGCACGTACGCGCACACCAACAAGAATGGGAAAGGTCCAGGACAGGTAATAGCTGGTCACCTTAGCTAAAATTTCGTCCAGTACCGCGAGCCGGCGTAGCTCACTAAAGCTCGGCAGCAAAATTCTAAAACGTTTCGGGGGAAAGAAAAAGCGGGTGACGCAATTTCGGAAGGCTAATTTCATTTAGTAAATTGGATTAGAAGCGAACGTTTCGTGAGTCGCGTTGACGTGTGGCGCTATTACGAATAACAGCGTAGACATGGGGTAGGCTGACCAAAAGTCGGTTTCGTATCGTCTCTATAGAAAAGTAAATTTTAGACCCTATGTTCCCTACATCCTTTACAGACATGTATTGGAGCTTCGAGCGGCCCTCTACGTTCTATTCCCAAAAATCAAATGTGATCCGCTTAACAACGAGGTTCTGTTGCGAAATCCAATGTTTATAACGTGACATAAATGAAAATCCTCAATTCAACAGTGTTATTTTGTGATATAGAACTTATAACGAAAGCTAGCCTAGAAAAAAGTTTGTGACACAAGCTAAATTCCAATGCAAGCCGCGTCTTTTCTTAACGGTGGACGAAATCGATGTCTTGATTTTGAATGAAGCCTTCTTAGTGGAAATCTGAAAACCCGTGAGACTAGCTAATGTAAATTAATTGAATGAGCGGACCGAATCTCGGTTCCGTCAAAAGAAGCTCAATAGACGACGACAAAAAGAACGGAACTTAACGTGCAAGTTGGGCGGCTACCGATTTAGCAGGTTCGAATACAGAAATCTACAGTATTAGTTGAGGCTTTTATTCAAAAAACATTTACGTAAATTAAGCCACTTGTTTGACTTAGAGGACTGCTAATACTATACCTCACATCATGGGTGGGGCGGCGCAAAATGACTGTTAAGGGTGAACTGTTGACATTTAATTTGTGTACACCTTTTGGAGTACATCACTGTCTATCTGTGTATATATATATATAAACAGAATCAAATTAATCTATGACTATCCTTGATTGGACATGCGCAAAAGCGTGCATAAGAAGATTCCTTGGATTTGCCGTACTGAGCATCTGTTGGCGTAATTCTCCGCAGCTATTGGCAGAGTACGCCTGTATTAACGTTCTTAATGTGTAGCGGAATACGTTTCATTTTTGCAACAAGAGTATAGTGACTGGAATACGTCGAGGTGACAAGTTTTCTTTTTTGACGTAACGGCCTCCTTTCAAGCCGGTTAGAACCTTACGTCCTTTTTCTTGTGCAGATCACTAGCGCGGATTTGCCATACTGTATTGATAATCAGCAGCAAGCAGAATTACGCCCGGCTACAACTGGCTAAGCTGATTGGTCATGGACGAAGAGCGAGTGACCAGAAGACCAGGCCCTACTACCTCTCGGGCTGCTTGAAGCCCTATAGGGCTACCACCATACAACCCTTTCTTCTGGCCGTTTGACAAGACAGGCTGGTGAGACACGCCGCATTGACTTCGCTGAACGTCGCGCGTTTTACTTAATCGGCTGTTAAAACGACTTGAGAGGGAAGAAAATCAGGGGCCAATCCTTGGCAAAAGATCAGATGGGGCAAAAAATGAGGCCAAACAATTTTGGGATTTAGTGCCCGATTAATGAATTTGGTATTTTCCGTGGCTTGGAGCAGTTCTGTACCTGACATTGCGTGGTGGGGCTACTGCTGAATTGAACTTCGGCTGCGAGCCATTTTATTATGTAGATGCGCACGAGAAAATTCTAAAACATTTATAATGTGAAGTGTTTAGGCAATGATTTGTTCCATTGACGGTAGAATATAGCAAGGGGCAGAACTGTCTTAGGATGCTTTAACTCATATTGAACTTGAATAGGGCATGGTCAACCTTTACCAGTGTTTCAATACTTTTTCGGGTCCCTAAAAAGGCTTCGTGCCGATGGCATAATGTACTATAGTTATAGAGAAGAGCTGTTCAGTTTTACGGCTTATTCCAATATCGTTACGCATTAATTCAAAGGCCAATTGGATAAAGTTCGTGAATGCAGCTAAGCCAATTTCTCTCAATTTTTTTTTAGAGGCAAAAGGCGTTTCTAGTTTTCAAAATGGGACGTTTGTATTATCTTTTGTAGGTAACTCTCCTATTTCGATCGGGGAGTCAATTAGTCTTTCGATAGACATCGGTATAAACAGACCGTGGCAGCAAATTCAGGTTGACAAGCGCGCGTTAAACGGAAGTGCGGGTCTAAGAATATATGAAGGCCTTACTTTTACCAAAGACACCCAAATACGTATCTAGACAACGTCACTAGTAGCAGCACGCACCTATCTTATTAGCGAGCCATGACTGGTATCGGTGGTTTAATTCATGCGGCATCATTATACCGGAAGTAACTACGGCATAGCAATTGATAAAAGTAAAAGCCACCCATTCCTTCGTCAATGATCAATAACTCAGTTTTTCATATCGTACTTTATAAGTTAGCATGGCGTAATTTAAATTGAGTTGCCGCAAAAATAAGCAAGTTAATTCTATAGTTCTGCTCTAGTAGAGCACCGATAGATATAGCTAGTTAAAAATGCACAAAATCCCCAAATCTAAGCCTCAAAAGACCTTCGGCCTCCTTAACTTCTCAGTTCTATTAAATGTTGCATTTCGAATAGGTAGTTTCTGTTGGATGATTCTTCAATGTATTCGATCTTCATTTTACAAGTTACAGCCGCCTCAGATCTTGAAGTGCTTTCCTGTTCCTTAGCAGTTGGCCGTCCTGAGGCAATTACAATACATTATAGATTGAAATTGATGGTGATACACCGAAAGGACAATGGGTATGAAAGAGCTCATGGACTTAGGTCTGAGGTGGCAAGCCGCAGCATCCGCGAAAGAGCATTCGTAGCCTGCATCCGTCTGCAGGACTCCCGCGAGCTATCCTGCTACCTAAAATATATCTCAGTAGAAGTTGAATCATCCCGACGCCACAGGGTTTCGAGAAGGACGCGGCGCCAACCGTAGGTGCATACGTAAAATAAAGTTCCGAACAGTTTTCAGCTGTTACCGCGACAATCATACGAGAACTTACTCAGCACACGTTTATACGGCACAATAGAACACTTTACTAATGGCAATAATTGTCAAATTTCGAATTACGTGTGATGATTTCACGAGTGCACCGTTCGGATCAAATAGATGTAAGCATTGCATTTCGAGTAGGGCTATTATCTGCCGATAATTATGTCATAACGTTTGACAGTTACGCTGTGAAAAATTGGGTTCAGCCTTAACGCCTCTTTAGCCTTGTCGCTGGTGGATACCTAGTATGCGGTTAATGTTTTGTGCGGACTCTAATAATAATAAGTTCAAGTTAGAGGATACATTAAAAAAAATATCTGCAATTGTGCGCCTTTTTTTAATTTTATTTTTATTTTCTAAGTAAATTTCTGCACTACACAACATAAATAGTTCAAGTTTTACGTGCGGTGCCGCCGTTAGACGTTGCTTTATACGACTAACCTAAAGAACGTTTAACAGGCCAGCACAATAGCACTATGTGTCTGTTTCATGAAATCAGGTTTTTGAATCTCTGTTTTTGGTCCAGTAGACTTGTTTTATACGCGACTCATTGCGGGAACCCTAGTATAATCATTGATCTGGAAACCTTTTTATATTTAGGAAGTAAGCGTGTATAATAAATCATACTTCCTTATTCTGATATGTTTCTCAAATAAATTTTGTTTCAATTAAAAGTTCCGCTGTAATTTCATTCATGGCAGGTGACCTATTTCCTACTACTAGTGCTCGATGACGTCAGTAAATGTTTATGGGGTTAATAACGATTTTAGTCAAGAGTAACCTAAATGCGTTCCGTTGTTATTATCGAACAAAAATAAAAGCTGGAAACATTGTGTCTTTTTGAGTTAAATAGTAAACATTTATGTTTGATTTAGGGCCGTATATAGGGCACGAAAGTACACTGAAATTGGTTTTATTGGCAATATTTGATACGACTGAGGAACCTGTTATTACTTGGACATGTCTAGAACCCGGTGTGCTCGCAGCGTTTCTCGCCTCCGTAATTTCTGTCGAAGCGGTATTACGCGAAAGCAATAGAAAGAAGCCAAAACAAGTGCTTAACGTGTTCATACGGAAATCACATTGCCATCTTGTACAGATGTATGTTTCTGGCTGGTTTTCGTATCGCTACACTATGGTAGACAACATTCAGTATTCAAGTTACGTTCTTGAAGATATTAACGAGAAGGTGGACTGGAGATAGTAAAAGAAAAAGTCTGTGTTTATGCACACAAACGGCTTTTCCTAAATACGGATTGTTATTTGCTTTATTTTACCGTACTTAAAAAGGTTATAGGACAAATGCAAGCTTACCAATAGTCTAGTAGCTGAAACCATGATGTGAGATTGAGTTCGTTCGGAACCATCGACTGCAGGTTTGGCTGCTGGTTTGAGATTAACGTAAGCAAAATGCAGACGATCTTTTTCTTTGTTGTATATTGGAACGCACCGATAAATTGTCTGAGAGTTTCTTTTCGGTCGGCTGCTTGCTTTGACCTTTGGCAATGCTATCTTTAGTAGACGTGCCTTTGCATGTTCTCCGACATTTTCCTGAAATCTCGGGTTTAATTTTGAAGACAAAAAATCAAATTCGCTTAGGTGGCGGAAGGTTGCTAAGAAGTATATTACCGACCACTGCTGCTAAGAGCCGTGATTCCTTTGACGGTAACGAGTTTTTGTCAAGCGCATTGTCGCCTGACCGCCGGCGACCCAATCAGAGCAGCAGCTTCGTGAAGAAACGACCCTATGTCGAGGCACTCTCAGCCAAGAAGCTTTCTGGTCCCAAGGGGCACTGGAAGTTAGTCTTTGTGACAACGCTTATTGTAAAGTTGACGCTCAAAGCTTTGTTTGGTCGTAAAATCGTGCGCTCTAATAAAAATATATAGAGTTAGGCAATATGTAGTAGAAAATCAAAATCAAAGGGACGTAAATCTGATTTGTTCAGATTGCACCACAATTCATTTTCGCAGAGCTTTTGATTTTCTTTGAAATGACTATGTACAGGCCAGTTGTTTTCCACTGCCAATAAAATGATGGCGGACAGAGGCAAACCGGAAGAAACAACAATCTGTCATAGAGAAGGCCAAGTACCACCGACGGTCAGCTGAAAATAATGTTGATACATGTTCCATGTGCCGACTGGGTTGTTAGACAGAGCAGACCTTCTCCGGCAACGATAAATATATACGACAAGTGCTAATTGGGTCGTGTCAACTGACCCAATCATTTGGACCTGATGGTTTAGTATGCGTATATATGATACGTTCCAAAATGCGTTCTGCGATCTAATCGAGTCTGGGTGTAATAATATACAATATTATGGCACGTTCAACAAAGTAGGTTGTTGGCAGAGGAAATGACTGTCACGAAAAAAAAAGTCGCAAAATCTAAAAGTAGCCTTGGACTGTATAATTCCGAATAACGGATTGATCTAGGGGAAGCGCGCTTTCATGTCTGCACGATAAAAAAAGAAGCTATACCACGTTAGGCACAAGTTCCGTAGACATCAACTATAACTTCTAAAGAAAATAGATGACAAACTTTTTCGTAAACGAATATAGTTCGCCAAATTAGAAATATTCGCTGTTATTCGATGTAATTCTACGTTGTTCTCTTGACGTAGTTACAAACACAAATAAAATCGTTTTGTTTCCGTTGCGTGAGTTGTGCCCATCAGCGTCATCGAGACGTACCCGTTCCATCTGCACCATAATTAAGAAAAGTTTAGGCAGGTTTTTACAGACAATACGTGGACATAACCTTGCGACGAAGACTGCCAAAAACACTGTGTGCTTGACATGTCTCGCAAGCTCATTGTTTAGGTCGTGCTTCGCCGATAACTAGATTTCTGCTGCGGGTGCAACATACGAGCCTAATAATAAGAACAACGATATGATGATGCGTCAACTTACCGGTGTCACATCATCAGTATTACATACAGATTTTAATTACAACCATACCTCTGTTTAGAACAGACATACGCTTAGTAAATATCCCCTTCCATCATTCAGCAGATAGACTAGCTATGATCCGCAATTTTACACTGTCGCACTAACACACAGGAAGCACATAGAGCCCGCAAAAAAACTTGCTATAAACGTAAAAGAAATATTGTATTATAAGATTCAGATGAATAGTATCGATGATCCTCCTTAGAATTTGTATGAGATCTCTAACCGTGCAACTCGATTAAGGTAACTAAAATATTGGACTAGAATATCTAGCGACTCATATAGCAGCGGCATCCATAGATTGGCTATTAACATCCTGATTATTTTCGCTAAACATGAGGGTAGTACGACCGAATACGTGAATGCAAACGGCGCCGAAAGACGATTTTCGAAAACTCAATCATCCCGAGCGAACTAGAAAGTTTTCTGTCCTTCCCACTGTTGAGCACGAAGTCCCTTTTCATATTCGGTGACCTGGTCACAAATAAAATTCGCTTTTCTCAACCCTGATATTGTTGCATTTGCTCCATCGGTTGAGTCGCCAGCTAAATTACTAGTGGATAGGAGGCAGGCGCTTGGGAAAAGCCAGCGCATGCGTCGGTAAACGAGACGTGGCTCCTGACAGAGGCCTCTAGCGGTAAAATGATGCAATTAGGTGACCCATTGCTACGGCTATCGTTCGTCCTGCCGTCCAAAAAGCGTGCGCCTCGTCAACTCGAACACCAGTACCTGATGTCGATACCTGAAACACTGCTGTATGCGATCGTTTAAATAGCTCCTCTTTTTTTACGTCATTTCCTCGTTTCATGGTCATAAGCCTCAGTGGCGATGTGTTCAATCGGAGAAAACGTCAACGAGTTTCTGACGAGCCTCTACTGTATCAACCATATAGTCCACTTTTCGTTAGTTCTCGTAGCGAGAAGCGGTCTGAAAAAATACCTGGTCCTCTTCGTCATAAAACAAATACTTAAGCCCGGTCTGTTTAAGCCGAAGGACGCGAAACTTTAATATGTTTATTGCTATCGGTGGTCAGCACTATTTGCTGGATCCAGCAGCTGTCGTGTTTGTTTACTAGATTAGAGAAAATGTTATGCTAGGTTTGGATATTGGCGTAGGCGCATCTTGACCATCAAGTCAGGTTTCGAACAGAGTCCCCTGCTCTGACAGATCCTTCAAGCAATGTTGAACCGAAGCGTCGAAACCTGTAGAAGTAAATTTCGCTGATTGTTAAATTGTTTAGTCAGTTGGGATTACACAAAAGTGAGTATGAGTAAATTCCTGGAACGATCTTACCTTTCAATATGGCCGACAGTTGCCGGTTAGGTCGATAATATTAGCCAGAACAACGTACCACGAGCAAAAGTAAAATCGTCCTTAATGATAAATGCTTAGTTTTCGAGATTTTAGTACTTGCAACGTGAAAATATTAGCAACAATCAGTTTGTCACTGCTTAAAGGTAGCCGCTTGAGACAACAGACAAACGAAAGTTACAGCGACAAGCGCAGCCTATAGAAGAGGCGGTTACGTACACTTTTAATTACTCGGATCCTAGCTGCCACTGCACCAAATAGAGCACACACGCAATAGAGATATTGTACTGATAAATTCGAGTAAACATAATTGACAGTTGATATTATTTGGACAAGTCATATCCGTTTATGAACGCCTCTCTCGCCGTAATCGTTCCTACAGAAACGGTTATCTCAGTGCATGTCCACTTTGTAAGCGAGCACGACGTCTTGCCAGCAGGGTCGAGTTAGCTGATCAACTTTTTGCTGGTCTGCCTCGTAGCTGACAACCAGTTATGTAGCTTACTGCCTTATCGGCACTCCGGGCTCAGCCTCTCCAAGGAGAGCTGAGGAGCCTCCGACAAATGGACGGCGCACTGCCAAACGGAAGACGCGGGAAGCGAGCTCCTAAAACTGGAAGACGGGCACTTTTGAACTATCGCTCTAATCCAGCCCAGCGTCGTTGAATGCAGAAAACAGATACTACAGGTTTGGTAGTAAGTGGAAACGCTAGTGGCCGTGCTGGTGGTAATTCAGAACATCTGTCAGTTGTCGACGAGAATAGCGTGCCTGGCGTATGCAGACACCCAGCACAACAGCGTCCGGGTTTACAAGACGCTACGGTGTAGTAGTAGTAGTAGTAAGGAGAAAGAATCTAAACATGCTTTTGGACATTACTTACGTTGAACGATAAGACAGGAATCGAGCCATGGCCATCTTACAGCACCGATACGGAAGGCCGGGCGAACATCTTATTAAGGCGAACGCCCAGACCCAGACGCTACTACCTAACAGCGAGCAATATCTTTACCATTTAACCGCTGGTCTTAACTACTAGCAGGAACACTTCTGGCAGAATATTCAGGAAACTGACGACGCAAACGGCAGTCAACTCATAGCTGAGAAGTTTTCGTGGTCCGACAAAAAACAAGTATCTAGGCCCATGGAATAAGAAGGTTTATAACGCCTTCCATTGGCTATTTTAGCAAATCGCAGATAATTGACATTTTTGTCAGTTAACGTTTTGTGGGCCGATCGTTAAAATTAGAAAAATCTCATTCATTTCAGCTGTATAAACTCTCAAGTTACATTAGCTGTTATAATATTGAATAGGATTTATAGTGTTAGTGTGTTTGATTCAAACTTCCGCGCCTCTGAGCTACCTCAGCTTTGTTAAGTTCTTCATCCTCCGAATCGACTTTAAGACCTGCTAGTATAAGTACTCAAAATTCTCAGAGGCTCCCAAATGGAACTTAATCACCCATTCAGCCTTGTAAATACTATGGACTTTATAGTAACTTTGAATTTATTTAGTGTCCATAATCGATGCATGATACGCAAGTATCAATAATGTAATCAAACAACAAAAAAGCTACTTATGAAGAACGTGTGTACGATGATACACTACCGTGTTTGATATTCAGTGTTAAAATATTATTTTAAATAAACAGCTTGTCTAACACATTTTGTTTTCAGCAAACGAAACAAGATTAGTTATATATGTATATGTAATTAAGTGTGTGTATATGGCAACCCGTTGAAGATAACGTAATTACACAGACATTGAACTTTTAATAGCAACATACCTCTAGTTTTAGACATGACAAGACATCGTTCGTTGTCTTCAAATATAGTGCAAAACACCGTTTGTTACTCATTTATCTTGACACAAAGACGACTAAACTCTACATTATGAGTAACTCCCAGCATTTATCGAACAAATTTAACTAATTCGCTAGCGTCTGCTTTAAACCCAATTCGTAAATCAGCCCACCGCGGTGAGAAGCGGGTGATCTCTGAAGTTGTATCACTAGACAAGCTCTGAACATCTATGTAATGGCTTTACTCAGAGCTTGATGTATACTCCAAGCAGCAATCGGGCGCAGAGGAGCTGTTAAAGCTTAATCAGCTCGTTTGTAAGCGGTACGTCACAGCAGAATTTATGGCCCACTGGGAAACACCCTGCACACCCATTTTGCTGACTATTCTCACTTGAAGGGCAAATTCGATAGCAAAGACAGAATGGATTCAATAAAAAGTCCATCTTTGTTAGTCAGTCAAGCGTTCACTCTTATCTTATTTGATTCTCTGTCTGTCTTATTATCTGTGTGTATTATATCGATTCAGCATATCGGTGAAAGCAGGATTAATTATATAGTAATGCGCTAGCATTAGGCTGCTTCGTTACGCAAAGAACACTTCCTTAGTACTCTAATGCACTCTACACTGTAAAACACATAAAAAAAATTGTTGTAGTAGTTAGATTTAAAGCCTTTTAATGTTGCTTTGACGGTACGCATGTTGGTATTCTCTTCGGAGGTGCGGGTATGCTAGGTGGAGGGTAATACGTTCAAAAGGTATGAACTGTTCTACTGGCGACGTATATCGGTCCGTACGCCTGACTCAGAGAAAAACACAAGATCCTCAAAGCATCAATTTGGCAGCTCGCTTTGTCTGCTATCAAACGGAGACTCCAACATATAAACAATGATAGACTGTAGGCGCAGTGATTCTTTTGACACTGCATCGACGCAGCCGTCACTGTCACTGCTTGTGCAGGTTTAGAGGGTGCGTGCTCTCTGCCAACCATTTAGGATAGGTAGATCGAAAGGACGAGTGAACGACCTGTCATAGACGCACAAATCCATGCGTTTTTACAGCACAATGGCAAACTGAAGAGGTGGAAAAGGTCGATATACATAAAAAGCCGGTAACAAAATAAAAAATTCTGTCATCAGCAGTAACATTACAGCAAACAAAAAGTAATCTGTACGCAATGTTATGTTAATGGGCATGAAGGAAATAAAGCAAGGAAGAAAGATGGATATAATAAGTTATTAATTAGCCGTATGCTACATGTAGATGAAATTGGAATACATAAGCAAAATGAATATAAACGAGAAATTTCAAGACAACTTAGGAATGATATTTAAGAAAACATTCAAAAACTCTATTAGACTATATTAAATATGTCTCATTTGTAAACTCAACCCGTTATAGCAACCCAGAATGCTCCGCTACTTTGCCCACAAGATCAGCTGACGTATTAATGATCCACTGTACCTATAAGGCAAAGATCTTATTAAATACGTATTTTTAAGATACGTGAAAACATACAACCCTATCACGTAGGGTGACAAAAGAAGATTGCGGAAATCATTGTTTACGGCGCGCATTTAAAACAGGACAGGGGCAAAACACAGTCTGTTTCGTACGCACCCCGAAGCACATACCCATTTTCATCGTACGTGCATTTTCACACGTGCTCGACGTGGCTGGCTGTACAATCGCGTTTGGCATTGTGTGCACATAGCAGACCGTTCGGCATAAAGATCGATGGTTGAAGTTAACGTAGCTAACTCTACGTATACTATACGATGCGATATAAACGTTTCCGTATTAGTATAATATGAAACCCCTCCAATTAGAGCTTTTCTTGATCTTGCGAAAAGATGCTACCGGACAAAAACGATCTGTTCCTCTCTGACACCTCGAATACTCTACAAATGCACCGGTAGAATGTTGAAATCTAAAAACTCGTGCGATGGGCTGCTTATTTCAACAGTGGTTCTGCCTCGGTGTTTAATCTCAAAGTATTTTCTTTAAAGTATATGTTTTTTTTTATGGCGAAATATGTGATGTAGAAAAACTTATGAAGCATTTGTAATAGACGAATCGATAATAATGTTGGTCAGTATAAGCCTATGCCATCTTATTTGTCATAAAGAGGCAGCTGTGCCGTCCCGATACTTAAAGCAAGTCATTATAGGAACAATTGCAGTATCGACAGCTATCCATCTGACGTATATTCTACATAGAGGCACCGGTAAGGCAAGCATTATAGCTAAAATTTAAACTAGCATGGTTATATATCTGTTCTAAACGGTTTTTATGATAGCCCGCTCCAATAGACGCGCGTTAACTTGCTAGAATAACAAGTAGCAGATCCCAGGAATAAGGTCTGTGAACTGAATTCTTGATGGATTGAAAAATTGAGCTAATAGCTATTTGTTCCATAGATCTGTTAAAGAAAACTCGGATAATTTCACCGCGATAGACCTAGGCTACCCTGTCTAGTGGAGCAGATCATTAATACTATAGTGAAACGGCAGCGCTACGGAGAGCCTATTTTTACGGAGAAGACCGTATGGGAGTGTACGCAACACCATAACACTATCGATTACAACGAGGTAGACACATGGCTACGCTGACCGAAACATGAACAACCGCTGGGTAGCGTCTAGGGAATTAGGCTTGCCACTACTAATATATAGATGACAAGGATTTAGCAGATGAGTGTCAAGCATCTTTCAGTCATCTTGATTTTCTAACCGTTTCGTTGATTCACTGCGATTGAAACGATGAAAGAACTTCAGGCGACTTGCCATCTGAAATAATGATATTTATCGTTTCTGTGAAAAAAAATAAGCTTCACAAATTCCGCCAAATATAACTAGTTCACAATGTGACATGACAAACCTTGCTCATCGTAGAATCTCGAGTGGTGGCGGTGTCGTCGGCGTCTTCGCAGCATAACATCCTGGGATTTTCCAAAATTTCATTGTCATCCACATCAGGGTCAGCGATTGTCCTTGCAAACGGTTTTGGCTTTATGTAATTGGACTACGCAGGCACGAATAAGAAACGTCCCTTCTAGCAACGATATGGTGCCGACAGGCGACCCACCATGCTCCGTGCATGTCAGTTTATTCTAGGAGTTATACGTCAACAGCGGCTTCGTTTAAATATCAGACGTCTTTTTCACCGCGAGTGGACAATGACACAGACGCGAAAGCGGCTGCTGAAGTTAACAGCAGACTACAAGGAGTTACAAAAGCATTTTGTTACACTTAGGATACACTAATTTTGTTAGGAATACACTTAAAACATTACTCTTCAGCCGGCTCGGCAATTGTACACACTAACGGCGGCAAACTTAGCACCGTTAGACGATACTTCGCCAGCGGTTGTTGGGGTCTACGGCTGTAACAGGATCACGTCTGCGACAGACGTGGCAGTTGCGTACCTGTCCCGTGCTAGAATGCTGCTATCGCTCAATCTATCTCTAGGCGTACCTATCGAACTTCTATTACGTTACTACGAAGTAGGATTTGCAGTATAATAACTCGGAAGAATGTCACTCAAGCTATGCTTGGCTTGTTTTGCGAAGTTAAACTTTCGACACTTGCAGCCAACATAACACCCTCAGTATTGATAACTTACTTAAGTGGCAAATGGTTGTCTGGGAAGTGGTCCGTTAGCTCGAAAATTGAGTAGCAACATTAGACCTGGCGGAGGACGATAGGCATACTAGAACTTCAGAACTAGGCACTGTTAATTGCTGCGTTTGTGTAAGGAAAAAGAGCATTAAAAATGGCACGAACAGTTTTTCATTGTCGACTAGAAGTTCGAACGATCTCGCAAAACGTCAAGATTGTGATTTTAACTTGTTTACTCATATAGCCAGGTAAAGAGAAGTTACTTATATGCCCCTTTATTTCTTAACAAACCAAGTGTACATTTTACATCACTCTATTAACTTTCAGTAAAATTGCATCAAAGACGGCATTATAATAAGTTCGGATACCAATATATTCTCCTGTTGAATAACTACTATGATGGATTTTTGACATAACGGACAGCGTCATTTTTGCAAAGTGGACGTATTTTGGTCAGGTCCTATTCACGTGCTACTAAAATTGCAGATAATATAGATGGCCTTATTATAGAAATACAAATAACGCTTAGTCGATAACATTTTCGTAAAACAAATGAGTCTAAGCTAAGAAATGAATAAACTAATTTGAAACTTATATCCAAATGTGGTCAATTGGATATACAGAAAGAGATCTTACGGTGCACATAGGAGTTGGTAAGCGTTGGCTGTTTTCGGTTGATTTGATTTAGGCCTATCCAGCGGATGATACGGGGACAGAATTTATTTACTGGTATTTCTGGAATGCTACCGTTTATCGTCAGGGCATTCAGGACTGGATACCAGCGCCGGAGAAGGACAGGACGTCCTGGGTGCCTCCACTCAGCGAAGACTCTTACACTTTGACCACCACACTTCTCGTCCTGGGGCAGTCAAGTCAAAATTATCAATATCAGGATAGGGCGAAATAAAACATTCTATTTGCTGTTACTGAAAAGTAGAATAACATGGGTTAAGACTGTGTATTATTCACACAATCGAAGCTGTATGATTTGGCTAGACGACTTTAAACTAGGCGTTGATGTATTAAGGACAAAAAAAGGAACTTGGACCTTAATAGGTTTTGCATTTTATAAATAGCTTTATTTTCGATTGTATTATTGGATGAGGTATCTGGCTTGGAGTGTATCGGGATGAAGTTTGACAGTAAAAACATGTACACCTTCTTAAGATTAAGATAAGGTACTATATGATCCATCTCAAACAATTAATATTAAATCTAGTACACTGTCAAATTCCTATAGATTAGTTTAAATCACAACGAATATTGTCCCGACAATATGATTTGCTTCAAGACGACGGGAGCCCTTGTCATGTGGGTGGGTCTGTTGTCGTGGGCTCGTACCCTACGTTAATGATGGACGACATGGAGCGTTGGAAACTATACAAACGGCTAGTTTATTTTGGAAATGACAAAATTTCCCCGGCGACCAGGCAAAAGTCAGGATGGCACGGTGCGGAATCAAATCCACTACGACTGCACAATTAGGACATAACGTTAGACAAGCGTGGCCAAGTTGTGATAGTGCAAACATTCTCTTGTGAGTCAATGCAGAAGTCCGTTTTTGGAGAGCGAGCGGCTATGAGACCCTCGAAATTGCCAGCCAACGATAAGGCCCGGTTCAACATATACAATATATTAATTATAGCTAATCTTCACTCAAATTTCGAGGGCTGCTGACAAATGCTGCTTATACGAACAGCTTAAAGGGGCTTTCGCCAATCGGAACGCCCCACCCTTTATGGTTTATAAATTAGCAGAGCTTCGAATTTGCCTCGCTGCGCGGTGCTTTCTCCGTCTAAAATAGCCCACATAGTAGTCACGTTAATCTAACTTTGATCCGAGACAGATTACGTATTGGATTGTTAACTGAATTCATTTTTTTGCATTATTTGTTCAGTATCTCTCTGAACTTCTAAAAGATTCAGAGCAAGAAATGATTTTCAACTCTATGAAATCAAGAAAAACGAAAGGTCTCTTTGGGTTCATGTTGAAGTCTAGCGATTTCTTTAATTAGCAAGACATACGCAATATAATATCGCAGAAATAATCGCAGTATGGAACGAAGTAAGTAAGCGTAGATATATATTACCGGAATTAAGTGTTGCGATGACAACATTGAGGCAGTTGGGCTGCTGAAATAGGCTTAGTCATCATCTTCAACGTCACCATAACAGTAGATGATACAATATCAGACAATTAAATCCGGCTTATGGCTTACGGGTCCGATTTATATTATCTCAAGCTGATAAAATAACTACGGGAGTGTTTTAATAGCAAGTAATAGTAAGTGAAGTGGGGTAACTACACCTGTACAGTCAATTTACGTAACTTCAACTTACCAACGAATCTTAAAAAACCTTCAAAGCTGAAAGAAATATCAAATTATAGGAAAAATTACCGCACGACAAAGGCTGTATGTTAATCCAGCATTACTAATTTTACCTCGAATGGATGGCTACCGCCGCCCGATCTGCGCTATGTACCTATGCCGCACAGTACCCAAACGTAAATCCACTGTGCGTACTCATCTAACCCATGGAAAATTGTTAAGGCACTTAATTCAAATCATTACACTTATTCTACTGGCCCTTTTTTTTATAATGTTTTTGTAATTATTACTATTATATTTTGATCGGTGGATTGGTACCCAAGTTAATTTCCTAATTTGCTGCCTCTATTTCATTATTTGAATATTTAATTAAGTTGTTTCGGTAATTTCGTCATTTTTCTGTGACTCTCTTGTTACCCTGATTCACCAAACTATCTTATGTTCAATCTACCCGTTGCTTTGCTATCTTCCCCTCAGTCCATTAAGCTGTCGAAGCTGGCTAGCGCCCACGATATTGTTGGGGGGATCCTTGCCCGTTTGCAAGCAAATAATGTAAACACACACAAAGTGATCTTCAGGCTTCAACCATACAAGCAATGTTTCACCTATACGCTTTATAAATTATGAGCCTATTTGGGTATTTTATTTCTATCTTTTAACGACAATCTGATCTTCTTTTTCAGATATAATTATCAGCCATCGCGATTATCTAGCTGAGTCTGCGCACGAAACTCGCTGCCGTCTCAGATCGGCACGCAGATATGTACATTCATATGAAATATACCTTGAAAAATGAGCATTTTTTTATTATTGCCATCGATTTTTGCTCGCTGTTATGTTAGCGCTATTATTAAATATACAATCCCCACAAATAGTATGCTTTTGTACAATTAATACCTGCATTGCAGGCCCTGTTTCATGGTGGATAAGTTACTGTTCATACGCCTTATAACTAAAAACTAGCAGTTTTTATTTATCTACTATATGCTGTCGACGGACTGGCAACTATCAGCCGAGAACGAATACTAAACATGGCTCCCAAATGTCTACGATGAAGATAGAGCTAATCGGTGTCTTCTATCTTCAAGTTCCGTACTGAAATGGAAGCGAGATCTAGCTTACTGACCCATCTTTCCGTTGCTTTTTTTCTTTTCCTTTTTTATTAAAACGGCATCTCAACACAATAAAGCCTGTTTGCCATTGGCTGGAATTGACTTATATTTCATATATATCGTACTTCCAGCGCGTGACGCTATTGGGGCTTGGGTCGGTCGTGTTATTTGATCGTTGTTAGACAGTTCCCATACTTGAAGGCACAGATGGACAAGTGTCGAACTGTTGCAAGGCAATGTAATCCTTAACAGTGGCAGCTAGCAAGAAATAGAGTATACTGGCTTTTGAGAATCGCGGGTGATGCGTTCGGAACTAGTTTCGGACTGCTGCTTCTAACTGCTTCGTTTCGCCAGCAGCATGCTGCGACCCCGGCACTAATAGCAGCAGACCCAACCCATTTGCTGGTCGCTCTTTTTAACGGTATACTTTTTCGCGTCCTGCTAACGCGCTACGATAGCAGTAGCGACGACTGGCTGATTAAGCTCTATTTGCTTCGCGGCCGCTTTCTTCCGCTTTCTTCGTAGAGATTTTTATGTCATAGATCGCGTATGAAATGAAACGATCGCCAAGGATATTCGCATGTAGATAATGTCCGTTGCCATCCTTGGCTGGTCCTAATGTTGCTGCTGCGGCCTCGAACGCTCTCTACTCTCGAGTCCGCCCACTGCTTGTACAAACTCATTTGGCGCTAGATATGAAGGAACTTGGTGAGTAGACGAGGAAAGAGGGGGAAAATGAGGTAGAAATTTAGCTCATTGAAGTACCCAGCTGCTCGGCTGGCGCGGAGTGCTAACACGTATTTGACAATTGGACGGCGAGTATTTTTCTTTTTGCAGGCAGATACGCTGGCCAGTTGTTGTCAAGCAAATGACTTCGGCTACTCCTTCCATTGACACCATTTCTTGTAGTCGATTTGCTGCAATAACTTTGTAGAGTTATTGTGTGGTAAACATTTTCGATGTGGTTCATGAAGCACGTTGGTGTAGTATTTACCCAAGAATTTGAGTATGCTTTTCGTGTTTTTTCAAGATATTTTCGTTCAGTTATCGTATAAGCCCGTTTTCATTTTTCGTATGTATGGAAGTGAAGGTTTCCTCTTATACAAAAGACGCTAGTGGTACACTGTAAATCTTCATGCGGTAAGTACACAGCAAAATTGATCTGTTCTATCAAGTGCGCCAACTAGATTGGCATGGCTAATATTCGGTTTGACGCTCCTTAAATAGGATACCGTCCTCGAAGGAAGAGATACACTATCCTGAGTTGAGTTTCACATTAATTGGACGGACACAAGGTCCAACAGCACTTCGGGGAACATATTTAGATATTAGGTGCTATACTATACTGAAAGCAGGTCACTTACGATTGATCGATGCGTGCTAACGTACTCCAATTTCGTCGTCGAACGAACTGATAAATGTCTCGTTTCAAGGGTCTATTAGCACCTTTGTCCTCTACCCACTTTTGATTGAAACCTTTGCCATACGGCGTCACTCAACACAGAATAGGGAAAATGGGGTAGGCGTATCGAGCATTTCATTCTGTAAACGGTAAATCCAGAAAACTCGGCTTATTCGAAGGGCGTTTGTATGGTTGAATACAATTTCACTCGCATAATCTTGCTGCTTCCTAGAATAAACGTGCTCGAAAAGCGCGGCTACGACCACGGTCTGCCGTCCATGATCGCTTAGGCCGTATGTCTTCGGGTAAGCAACACTGCCACTACGTAAGCGAGTCTTAATTCGGTCTATTGTAAGCCCATAGTCGAGGAAACATTGTTAGAGTAATGGGAAACCTCGTTGAAAAGCTCACTTGTGGGATCCATATGAAAATTCAATATTTAAACAGCGATCTAATGTTGTATCGGTTCAGTTTAAAGCTGTGTAGTTAAGTATCGGTGGACAACAAGCAACGACACTTTCTAGACGTTCCCGGCAAGGGGGCTCGATGCACAGTAGTCTTTACCTTCAAAGTGCGTGTAGACGTTTAGTAAATCTTTGTTTGATGCACAATGTATATAATTGATTGATGAGTCCATTGATTAATGATTGATGATACAAGAAATTACATATAAAAGGATTACGAGAACGTCAAAGGATTCTTTATATATATATATATATGTATATACTATGAAAACAATTAATCCAACTTTGTATTGATTTTATCGTTCCGTACTACTCCTCTCTAGTATGAAAAGTATTTGAATTAAACTCGTTTCGAGCATTATTGGTTGTTAGTGCGCTTTTTTCTTGAATTGTCCGTTATCGCCGTTTAAGGACCTCCACACATGCTACATGCTGTCCTATCGGCAGAACGTCGACCAGGCGCTTGAAACCTTGGCCCTGTTATTACGGAGTTTTCGTTTACGTGTGAAATATTTATATAACACTGATAGTGGTAATGCTACCAAGGCAGCTTTACTTACACATACACTACGACATGGAAACGATCCTACCTTTTAGCTACTATACTGCTGCGTTCCCATTTTCAAAGTTCAATGTTTTGGGAACGCAGCGCGAACCAATACACGATACGCAAATTAGCCAAAAATCACCATAATGAGGGCTTCTAAGCCCATTGTAAGAAATGTTGTCCAACTTCTTAACTGTACCAGTTTATTAGCTTGCTTACAAATCTATGAGTTACTATTTTTTTTTTCTATGGAATCGCTTCGAACAGGGTATCAAGAAGGCTTCACTTTTCTAGATCGAGAGAGGCTTTATCGACAGTTAGGTTGTCTATTGCAACCGACAACGTCCAGTCAGCTCGTGGCATCTGGATACACTTCGTAAAACTAAACTCGTGCTTGCTTTGACACGGAACCATCTTGACTAATTAAGGCCTTTGTTAGCTTGAATAATCTGGCGATACCGCCATTTTTGTCTTCCGGTTTGCGGCAGTCGGCTCAAAGCTGGCGCCATCCGTCTCAAGATTTTTACAGATTGTCTATTGGCCTGCTAGTCTGAAGTAATTACACAACGTTGGGGTGCCTGTTAACGTTTAGGAAAAGCAACACTGCACACAGATTGTGCAGCGAATATAAAGACATCATGTATATGTAGTGTGATGGAGCGTCAATTACATAGCGGATTAAACAAAACGATGAGGATTAAGCCTTACTCTAATCGCTAGGGCCAATCCGTGTCGACCAAAGTGGGTTGCTGTTTGATAGTCTCTCTAGATTCTGATGCTAGGCGATCCGGTGTAGTAGATGGCCGATCTGACAAAACGTTAAAGTTCCATATATGTTTAAAGAATATATAGCTTACAAAGCATTACAGAGTAGTACTGTTTGACAAACTGTTTCTGTTTTGTCGAACCAAGGAACGCTTTCATTGTTGTCGATGGAACTTAGGCTCGTTTTGGCGTATGGCGTTCTGACTGAGTAACTGCAAACGGTACGTATTTTAATACACTTACATAATAACGGAAATATTTCGAGTACATATTATAGTGTAAATAAGGGGCAGTAGATTGCTTGAATATTTGTTTGTCTTGAACCATATCTAGATGATGACTCGTGTCACAACAACAACCGCATCGGGGCTTTCATCCTAAGCGAACTGTACATTCGGTAGGGCAGGCTACGGTTTGCACAGCAGCCATTGACAATCCATTCGAACATAGCCTGTTTTACGTTCTAAGCGTTTTTTTCTTTTTAGTAAAATAATGACAATAAGTCTCTTATCTCAGATGAGGAGTACTTTGAGGGTTTTCCAAACCGTGTTTCCCCGAAGCAATAGGGTATTGGAGATCGGTAGAAGCGTTACTTCTATATAATTGAGACTAGTTAGCAGTAAAAGAGTTTTCGTTTTTGCCGAAAGCGTAATAGCTCTGTTATCAGTTTAACTTAAAGATTGTAGGTTTCGTGAAGTTTGTGGCAGTCAAGAGTTGGATTATATAGTTGTGTGCTTTGTACATCATTGATAAGATGGCCTATTAGATGCGCATAGCGTGTTCTATGCATCCTAAAAGGATGTCCACGATGAGATGCCACCCGTTTTGGCGCCTTAGTAGCACTTCTGTTATCGAAGTCTAACAAATAGGCTAAATATGCATAGTTTCACAATTGATCCTCATTATTTATTGATGTTTGCTTGTATAGCTAGCGTCGGCAAACGCTCAAGTTTTACTGGTTCCTTTGAATCGGTGGCAGGTTCTTTGAGCAGGATTACCCAAGATGTCTCTTCCGCGGACAGTTACGTTATCTGCTGAGAGTCGCTGAGTGCTTCGAAAAAGCGGATTTGGTTCTGGTCCGACCTTACTATAGTCAACAATACCCGTGGTGAGATGTTGGTGTGTTGCACGGTAGAAAGAACTTGCCAATCGTGTGATGAGGATGAACTATACGATGCGGCCACTGGTACAGAGTTAGCGTATTTAATGGATAGTGTTCCAAGCGAAACAGTACATTGAACTACATTAAATGAGCAGAATCCGCCTACCATCCTGATATCTTACGCAGCTCGAGTAATCATTGCTCGCCAACTTCCAGTGTGTGGCAGAGCAAAAAAGGAGCTCCGCCCTTACCAACACGCTATACAATTTGTCCCAATTTAACCCTTCGTTATGCTTCCTTAAAACTTTGCTCCATACGGCTGCATTCACATCCAGTCACAGTTATTACGCTCAAACCCATGTTTCTAATACAATTGTAGTAGGTAAGCGCGCATTTGAAGCGGCTGTCACGTCGATTCACTATTCCAGCAATAAAGGTTTAGGCTGGACAGACGAAGCTACAATAGGGATCGCGGCACGACCTACTCTTGACCTGTTGATGGAATGTTTTTCGCTGCGCTTCTAAGCCCTCTCCGTGAGGTGAGTGTTTACTCTGGTTCAGAAGCTTAAATGATTGTGATTACACTAAAGATTATTTTGGCCCATTCATTCATTGTGGATCAATGATAGAACTTTATCGTATGATGAAGGTGCTAGTTATAACATTTTTTCGGTTTTGTACAATATCGCATGAAAGGCACAAACGAAAAGGACTTTTTCCTTCCGTTTGATTCTGGATTCGAGAATCAGTCCCTTCAAATAGTACTCGGTAACCAGGATTGCATACGTAGAGATCAAAGATCTGTCCGTTAAGTCGACAATGTCATAACCCTTTTGTTCGATTTATGAACACAACCAGAGAACGGCAGAAAGTAATAACAAACGAGGTGTCGTTAATTACGATTGCTGAAAGTTTTGTTGAATTCTGGTAGCGCTAAGTGGACTGTGTCTTCACATATTGAATCGGATCAAAGAAGACCTGTCATCGTATAAGATAGTTCATTACTACTAATTTACCTGGTGTCAACAACAGTATTGCCTTCGAAGGATGCTTGTACTTCCTTTATTTTTTCACGTGAAGAATCGGGAACATCTTACTGTAAAGCAAACACAGACACACACACACACACACACACACACACATAAACAGCTGAAGTATCGTTGACAGCAGATCGAAGTTCGGTTTCTATGCTAAGGCCCAGACCAGCAGAGACGTTTATTTCCAGCGATACGCAGCTTTGTTTTCTTTCTTCGGGCCAAACATTCCCTACGATTTCGATTGTTTCTCCTAACTAGCACTCTTCTTTCTTGTTACATATCGGATAAATTAGAGATGCGTGTTCTGTTTGGAGCAATGCGATAGATTGAATAAGGTAGATTTTTTACTAAATATTCGAATCGCCCATGTGGGCTATTTAGAAATTCTACTTGCGATACGAAATCGCTACCCAATGTGGTTCACAATATTCGGTAGTGCTTTCGTACTAGTACCATTAAAGACAGTCCCAGATAAAGACTATAGCAGGTTTTCTATTTTAAAAATAGAAAAACATAGCAAAAAGCTGAAAAACGTATAGCTTCGTTGTTGGTGTTGGCAGCCGGTGGTTTCAGGCAGAGAAAAAAAAGGCCCCTTCAATCTGGATGATGTCGCTTGTTATTTGCGATGACTTCAATAGAACTATTCACCATTACCACTCCACATGGCAGTAATGGTGAAGCCGATTATGTGCTGACACAGCCGAAATGTCTGCAGGGAGTACCGTCTCGTCGGGCATGGATAAACTACACACAGCGAACAGTGACCCGTCTTCTACAGATGGTGTACTGATCGTAGAAATCAAAGCTAAAACATTTCATCGCGTATCGCGCGGATTTAGCCCCGGTGATGCTAGGAAAAGTAATGCGAAGCAGTAAATATTGGGTAACCTGGGCGATCATATTGAAGCAACGCCGGCTACCGTCGATCGCAGGTAGCAGCAATAAAACCGAATCAGGATACCTGTTTTTCTGAGGATCGAAGACAGGAACAGAAAGGACAACGAAGCAAGCTACACAAATAGAAAGCAAACAAGAACAGCTAAAGGATGACAAAATAGCGATGCTATTTGCAGCAAGGAGTGACGCCATCCAACAAGGACATATTAAATAGTACAACAAGTCTCCTCAGGTTGACTTTGCAATCGGAAGCGAATTTTCTATGTTGCGTATCTTTAAAAATAAATGTTGTTCTTTTATAACCTGTCGATATGATCGTTTTCGAGTCTTCTTAGCTTTAATTAGAAAAAAATGATACAACCCTTATATATACACGCTATTTATGCTTAATAAAATGCCGACCACCTTAAATCATTCTGATTTGCTTCGTTGAATCTTAGCTCTATACTATCCAACACAAGAATGACTTGTGTTGCTGAAGTTGTTGCCGTTGCCCAACGCTTGTTAGAGGGAGGAAAAAATTCGTTTTATCTGTTGGTCTGCTTCAATTGTTACGTGAATGAATCATCTAAAAAAAGAATATGCTTTTTTTCTTTTTCCTCCTTACTACCCCTGGTCCCCTTCATCGTTGCCCTCAGCTTCTGGTTCGTGCGTGTGCTCTCTGCTTAGATGTGTTTGTTATAAGATCATCTTTAAAATGAATAACAACGAACAGGTAAATACAGGCGTAATTATAGTGACATATTCACTGCCAGCAAACGCAGTGAAATTTACGGCAAACTTAAGCACAAGAAAAACGGTTGCCTTCGTACACACTTTGCTGTACTGCATGGTTCCTTTTACATCATCATAATCATGATTGTTATTATTACTACTCATTGTGAATCGAGTTAGATTATGGTGATAATAGACCAAAGGGAAAAAGATTAATCCGTTATACTGCTGAGTTCAACTTGTAATGCAAAAGGAAAAGAAAAGATCCTACCGAGAGAAACAACGAGTTGAAATGAACGTATATTTCACATTTAGCACTTATCGGTAGTTTGTAAGATAATGGCCTGTGTAGCATTAGGGTGTTGGATTGTGCCGTAGGCTTTCTACATCCATTTTGTCGATGCCTCAGTGTCTGTGCACCATGGCTAACCGATAGAACTACTCGGTTAATTAGCTACAAAATCCTATCTGATTGCAAATGCGTGCCCTGGGATTCATGGTCTGGTCTCCGAGTCATCTTCCAGAAGCAGTCCTGCACTGTACATATAATAGAACAGTGCTTCATGGAAGAACTGGTTTCACTCCGTTTACGCTCTCGGCTCTATGCTCCACTGTATTTAGAACAGCTCTATGATGTTTTTTTTTCTTTGCAATACGCCACGCGTGTATATATATATATATATATATATATATATATATATACGTAATAAGTAATTTTTGATTAAAATAAGTAACAGTTATATGCTTTGTTGTTAAAACTGTATTTAATAAGAACGACTATTGAATACTTTCCTTTCTGTTTTGTAGAAGTGTCATTCCTTACGGTCATGTTTAATCAATATAACTCGTATTCGTCGTAATTGTAGTGTCAATTGCCAGCCCCAACCTTTATCATCCAGCGAATGCCTTTTAGATAGTGCGGGTACGCAGCTTAACACTATTTGTGTGAAAACTTCACAGCTTCTTACTCCCGAATGTTGCATACATAGTAATCTAACGGCTTTAAATCTGGGCTATTCAACGGCTATACGTACTTACGGACCCGGCACATGCTTATATTCTCAAGTAACTAACCCTATATTAGTCGGATTGATGCGTCATAGAAAACGTACGGCTTTCGTTCAGATACTTAAGCTATCTATGATTGCACAATATTTTACACGTAGATAAACTTCACGCGTAACGTATTGGCCTTTCTGGAGGACGTATCATGCCATGACATCATTTTCACGAAGTATCACACTTAAAAGAACAACTGAGCTGAAAATTCGCTCGTATCGACGTCTTCTACATTGTGATGTAGTAAGTCAACGATAATTCTTACAATCCATTTTTGCATCGAGGATAAAAAAATAACTCTTGGAGAAAACTGAAGACCACTTCGTTCTTGAAAGGATTGGCTAATAAAAAACGACAATCAAATCTCTTGGTTTTATTGCCCTGTCAGAGTATCCATCTGATTTTTATGATACATAACAGGTTTACTTGCAGTCTTCGTGACCAATAGGTAACATCGTACATTAACTCGCATAAAATTGTTTCACTAACGGCCTAATTGAACGAAAAGTCCGATAAAGAGGAATGTACTTTTAGACGGCAAAGATCAATGGTAAAGTCCATATTCTCTCTTCTCAGTTGTAGATTTTCCGTTGGGCTGGAACCCGCTTCTGCTTCGTCTGCTGCGACGCAGCGCATTGTCGATTCTGGAGTGCCCAAGAAGTTTATAATCACAGTGAGGGTTTATCCGTTAAACTGGATAATAGCCGATCCTCGCTCAAATTTCGAAGACGCCACACATAATGAGTTTGTCACGAGACAGCGGATAAACACATGTCCAAAAGTTGGTCGCCCATCATGTACTTGAATCAGAATAATCAACCTTGACTCTAATGGTAACAATCATAGCTTACGAAGCAAGTTGCTTACACAAGATGCTCTGCGGTTCGTATAAATTTTCATCTAATAGCATATCCGAGCATCCTTTCTTCCTACAAGTTGTATTCCACGGTGTATCTCCCGGCACGACCTGAAGTAAACAAAAAGATGTCGAAATAAGTGATACCGCACAAACCAATGTATACTACTATGCTTGTAAAATTTTTACAGACGGACCTCAGTTTAAGCCTGAAAATTATAGCAAAAGTCAATCTGGCCGTTTTGCACGCACACAGCAGTATGACGTGACGCTCTTTTTTTCCTGGTACAAAAGTTGTTCAGTACACTGCACAGCTGCTTACTTAAGTATGTTTAGATATCGGACAATATAAAGGTTGATGTCCTACTTCGGGAACTTGATTACTAAATGTAATCTAGTCAAACGCTAGTTACCACACGAAAAAAATTTCTTCCTGAAACGGGGAGCACATAAACAGACAGATTTTAGCGGCCCATGTTTCCTATTCCTCCGACGTTGGCCGGGTATTCTTCTAAATTACTGAAGTTTTTCATCTCGGCTTACTACGATGCTGTTTTTGTAAGAGTTTGTTTTAATAGAATTTAATAGAACAAACTTGAGAAAAAGGAACTGGTAACGGTGCTGTGGTGGAATTCAGACCGTCAAAGGATACATCTGATAATTTACGAAGTATGATAAACATTTAGAAAAATCTTAAAAAAAAAATCGAACTAGATATGTGAAAAATTCTGAAGATATTGACTTGGAAAAAAAGCAAGTGCAGCCTGAGAGTTGAATCCAAGTTAGGCCTTCCTTATTCCCCAGTTCTTATCGTCAGAGATACTTATTCATTTTTGTGTACGATAGTTAGCGATGTACGATAGGAGAACAATTAACGGCAATAGCTCAATCTAAAATAGTGGTTCTCGTGAACAGAATCAAAGAGGTATCAAGAAAACCCCGTGCACGGTAGTTTGAGGCCCACTATTAATGCTAACTAGGACAGGAAATCAGACAGGATAGCCACACAACAAAAACTTCTTGGATTCAGATGTAAAAGTGTGCAGTAGTATCGTCACGCTTGCAACAGAGCTTCGCCGAATGAAAGAGGCAACATTGTACGCGACCGGACTAACAACCGGATTGTCTCGATGAATATGCGTATTCCATTAGGAGCCTCAGGTCTTGTCATTGAATGGGTGGATTTTTTGACTAGAGATCTCGCAAATCCAATTGAGGTTGACATCGCGAGGAAAAATATTTGCGACAAATGATGTCGTTAGGGGCATCGGAGGGCAATACTGCCTCTATAGCCAAGGCTAGGTGAATTTCGGGAAATTTTGAATCTTATTTACATCAAAGTGAACTTCGACAATGATAACAGTAGGTGTTATTATTGATCCCACTACGACATTCGGTCCGTAAGTATACACATCACTACCTTATATTTTCGCATATACCTACCGGAGCTTCATGAGTAAGACTGATGATAAGTGCTTTTATGTCTACCCTTTCCGTATGCTTTCCAGCATTGCATTTCCTTTTTGTACCTAGAAACCGAAGGGTGGTAGGCAAAACTACTCCCCGATTATTCCCGTTTTCCTGAACAGGTTCCTTCTCGAGCTTAGAAATGTATTTTGACCTGTTTTCAGGTACCGTCCTTTTAACTTCTCCCTTATAAACTGATCCTTTGCTACGGGGCTACCCTTGGTAATTCATGTCCACGGTTGCCTCAGATAGGAAGTTGCCAGCGTGCAAAATACGATGACATATTACACCGGAAAACGATTTAGTTGTTACAGCAATAGAATAATGCCATCAAACTGAAGCATGAAGTCTGCGAGTAGATCAGACGACCTCAAAAAGATGTACAAATGCTGAAAAGTGACAAAGTTTGCAATTTCCCCTAGACCTTGCTTATGAGATAAATGACCCTTACGTTTGTATGTATAAGGTCGGTATAATCATGCCGTAGCCCTTGCCTGGCGCATAGAGTAAACAAATGACTGTTTTGGGGCTTTGAACAGCGAAATCTTGAAATTTTTAGGATATGTCCTTCGCCATAGGGTATGTGACAACTAATAAGATGTAGGCATGTTTAATATAACCTCAAAATGAGGTTCTATCCATCTTTTTTATACTGTTAATTTCTTGAATCTCGTGAATTCTTGAAAATCTAGATCTTATGACGTTCAACGCCACTGTTCGTTAATATATTATCTAACAGACAACATTTGATATTTATTCGATCAGTGGCGCCTGGATAATGGCAGCGTGTTACCACTTCAACCACGCACTGATACCAGGACCTTAGTATAAAGGCCTGTCGCTGTTACGCCTGCCAAAATAATAGCGACGATCGCTGCTGACTACTGCGCTTGCCAGTAGCAAGTGCTCTGCGTATGCAAGCCATGGTTCATCCTTGCAATTTCATATTTTTCGAATTAGAGTTGTAACAGTATATTTAGCCCAGGCCATCTAATATCACTAATTGTTTATAATATTCAAGTAATTAAAAAGTGATGCATTAACATAAATGTAAGTTCAATACAATTAGACCACGCATAACTTTCGTTCGTCCTATCCCACCCGGTAAAACCCTCGACATTACTCAAGAAGACAAACATAACAGTACTAGGTAAAACATAGTTAATAAAGAAATCCATATATGTATCGTAACAATTGGGTAAAATTAAACATAATTATATCATGTATCAATAAAAATCAAAATACCGTTAGTATCAACGGGTATCGCTTCGGCTGATGGCTTGTATAATAATCAAGAAAAGGTTTGCCAAGATTTTTTGTTCGGCTCAAAGTGTATTCTCAAACCCTAGCGGGTATATCGCTTTTAAAGAACTTTTGAGGGTGTGACGGCTATTTGGTCAAACTTCATACGTATGTTCTTTCCCTCACTGCAAAGGAATTACGCGATGCATGTGTTAGGAGAAGAACCGAAGTAAGTCGATAGCATCGATTTCAGACGGGCCATTTTTCGCGAGCTTCGGTAGACGAGCTGACGCAAGCATTATTAGTATTCGTACATAGACGTTTCTAGAAATTATTCAAGACCGATTGTTAATAGGACCATCTCTTAGCCAAAAAGGTCGCCAAACTATCCGGATCTAGCTTCGGCATTCCGGGTGCTAGGGTAACGGAATCTTTGATCTAGAGACGAGAAGGATATCTTCGCAAAATAGATTCTTTACATCGCAGCGGTTCTATTTGTCTGTAGGGGAAGAAATCGTCTTCACTTCTTCAACTAGAAAAAATACCTCTTCCTGGAATTTTTTAAGAGGCATCTGTATTGGTAAAACGAGATATGCCTCAAACCCCTGCATACGAGCAAATGGACTGCAATAGATTTCCACGTTATCGAGAACTGGAATAATTTAGCCTCGAAGTCGTTGTTCAATATGAGCGGAAATATTAATTGCAGCTTTGAACGATGAACCACTCTTTCGAAAGTTAGTTCGGTCGTTCCTAAGAAGTTTCTCCTCCTTTCTAAAGTTCGTTTCTAAAGTTTTCTCGATGCCAATAGAGATTTGCAAGTAGTCAAATTCGTTGCTCATTTTATTTACCAAGTGCATAAACTCAGCGATATAAGTCTTTCTCATTGACCTAAATAAATGTTATAAATAATAATAAAATGTTGAACCAATAAATCTGACACTAGTACAAGTAAACAACTGCGAGTCTTCAATTCTAAACGCTGGCGGTAAAAGAAATGTTTACAATGACCTGCTCAGCCCTGAACTTCAGACACCTCACACAGCACAAAGACGTTTTGAATTGTTTTGTATGTCTAGAAGACGACATACCGCTCTCGGTAAGATTGTAGTGTAGTATATATATATATATAGGTATAATGCGGTGCAAACTTTTCTTTGCAAAAGGTTTCTCCTGGCAATAAGATGAAGCACCGCTTATTCTTGGACAAATGTTTCATTTTTTTGTAACGAGGTCGGCAATGAATGATACCTGTTTTATCCGCAAAGGGAGCGCGGAGAGCATGTGATTTTTCTTCAAAATGTTTTCGCACTGTGTCTCTAATTCACCTTGAAAATGGGAGCGTTGAAGGATGACCTAAATAACATAAATATTTGGCACGATTAATCGTGAATAGTATCATACTCTCATATTTACAAGGGTTTACCTTGCATAAACCAATGGTTTAAGCAGAGCCTCACCTATCCAAACAATTTTATCGATACACGTGTCATATTCGAGATAAACTAATTATTTTGTCAGAGATACAATTACTAACGCTATATTAAAGGTGTTAGCAAAAAAAAACCCCGTCCAAGTCTTGATGGATACACAGCATCATTGTTAAGCACGCATAGGCTGGTTAGGTACTTCCTGGATAAAGTGTCTTCGTTCACAATATCTGTTAAGGGGTTGCCGGATATTTTAGGACAGCGTTGAACAGCAATGGCCTAAAATTTAATAATTTAGTCCAGTAGAAAGTGACACTGTTTTTTAGGTTATGACGAAACTGATCCTGTTCAGTCACGAAACTGATTTTGCCTTAGTTTTTTTCTAATCATTCGTATTTCGTGTAATACCCACTATTAATAGTTTCGTCTCGTGATAAAGGCCAAAAGTTACCATAAGCAATGTATCACTATTTTGCAATGCACTCAGAAAATTTGTGCTCAACCAGTATTACCAAAAAGGGGGTTTTGTGTAGAACAATGACGATTCAACTAATTTCAGAAGTTGCAGTTACTAACAAAGTGTAGAATATATTCGAATTTTTGCAGATTAGGTTTTGGAACATGGAATTATCTTAAATCTATTAAGTATTTATTTATTTACGTTACAGCTAATCTTAATAATGTTTGGAATGTGACGTGTACTATTACTACGTGTGGGATATTTTAAATTTTACGCGTATAAAAAAGTTTAAGTAATTCTATCATAAATGACGGTACGGGGTTGACAAAGCCAAAGTGACCGACCGGTTGGTACTTTGCCTTTCAAATAGTAAATACAACAAAGAAGGGTACCACGCTCAGGCACAGACATACACAAACGCACGCGCAGAGTCGAATGCGCATGATAAAGGTATGCTACATCATAATGTGTTCATAGTTTAGAGCCTGTTAAAAAAGGAAAATGTTCGCCGGTTTTTTCCAAAAATTCAATCTTCTCTTTTCATTCCGTATCGTACCACTTTTATACCTGCTCAGCTAATCGCTGCCTTCAAACATTGTTACCTCTATTACCACAAAAACACGTACACAAGAAAATAGATAGAGAACAAATTGAATTTTCCTAATTGACGCGATTCTTAATGTTTCCCTTCTTTTCATCAATGGTCTTCGAAGAAGAGAAAAAGGAAATAAGTTTACATCTGTTTTTCCCTCCAGATACTTTGGATCAACTTAACCCCTCGCCCTTTATAGTGTGGTTGTTTTTTTGTAAAATTCATATCCAACACATTATGGTGGGAGATTTCTGTATTTTTACCCTCCAATAAAAAGCTACTTGTTAGCTAAGACCCGTAATAACTGATTGCGCAACGAGAGGATATAAACGAACTAATATCAAGAGCGCACCTTCCTATATATATATATATATATATATATATATATATATATATAGGAAGGTGCGCTCTTGATACGCGTATAGAAGCGAAAAAAGGTTTCCAAAACTAGAAAAGGGGCCAAATCTATTAGGCTCTGCCCTGCCGGCTTCTTCTAGCCCCAGTCCTGCTTCTGTTAACTTTCTCCTCAACCAGTTTAAAGTTTACAGCTAGGAATAGCAATGCATTTTCGACAATCTACTATTAGTATTAGCCGTTGTGAATAAACTGTTGTACAGGGAGGAAAAAGACACATACTTATGTCCGGCGCGCAATTTTTTTCAACTTCGTTTCCGTTTGTGCTTTACTGGAAAACATCAAACACATATTTCTTTGTAATGCAAATGAACAGGTACGATGTAAGCTGTAAGCGCAGCTTAACACTGAATCGAATTTAAAGGGTACATGTCTTTGTTTGCCTTCAAGATAAGCGAAAGCGAGAAATATACGTTCAAACCAGCAGATTGATGAACATTTTATTAACGAAATCCTTTCTACTCACGAGACTTTTTTCATTCTGTGCCTGAATAACTACGTTGATGACGACGAGTGAAGGATATATACGTCGTCATAAGATACGTTCGTTAGTGGGATTTCAATAGCTGAGTTTGTATTTCTGAACGCCTTCCCTGCTAAAGAAATGTAATTTGCTCTGTAAATTTCCTTTCAACAATAACAGTATTAGGAAAATAACAATAGTAGCTGGATAGTCAGTCGAGCGTCCTTTTTGGAGTATGAGGGGTCAATAAAAAAGTTTTCCTTCAGAACGGCTATCAAAAACCTTGTTACCGTATATATTCTCCTGTTTAACGATGCGGGACCCTTCTGTAGGGAGCAGCTTCTGCCATGGCAGCATTCGCCCATGTTTTCTAGGAGGACAGCCTTTCCTAGCTTATCTGCAAAGGCTTTTCGAAGGTTCATATTCATTGCACCGACTGCCTAACTTAAATGGCTCAGTATATTTTTTATATTTTCTTTAGTCAGTTTTTTTGCTACATGCTCAATGGTTTCCACTGTATTGCCTTCACATTTTATAGCCACTGGGGCTCACATCCGATCATAGATCCGGCATAAATTACCTAGAGAAGTTCTATCGAAAACCCTAAATTCGGCGCACAGTCTTCATAGTCACCTTGCTTTGAGACAACCTATAGTGCCTATCTGGAAATTTTGTATCTAAATAGTAGAAAATTAAAGATTACAATAACTCTGTATTCGTTCAAAAAAATTTTTTTTTCATTACTATAGCTCTAGAAACATAGGTACAATTGATATTGATAGATATAAAGAACAGATAGAATGTGGTGACCTTTGGGTAAATAAAGTATAGTACACTATAGCGCAGTGTAGGTAGAACATAGCCCTGGAATAGACAGGCACGTTTACAAATATTCTAAAGGCCATATGGGTGTAAAGCTCATTTTCATCGTAATAATCCTGAGTATTATTTTTGTATCGCCCTGTTAAGGTTTGTTCACCGCTGCCTCTCCAGGTCCTTCGTAACTTCATATCGATTTTAGCAAAAGTCTAAAGTTCTGCTGACGAGATCGTTTGCCACGTGTTACATCTATTTACATTATTTATAACGGATCGCCATTTGTAAGCTTGAAATTATATGTAACTCACTGCAAATTATGCTGAGGCCAAACGTCTAAGATGACGAATTCTATGAATCACTTCTACAGGAAATAGTAAGTTTTTTCAAGACAGCCAATGTTCTCCAAGTGTTTCATGATACTGGCCGCAACGTCAAAAAATTTTGCCCAATAGAGGCCGCTTCCTAAGGAGCATTGTGTTCCGCGCCCCAGTTCCGGGTCGCCATAGAATTTTTATGAGCTTTGCAGCCAGGCCTATTTGAAGGCGAGCTAAATCTTTAACTTTGTTCTGACGTTCCCGGTCGTCGTAGTTGTTGAAAAAGTAAAACTTTAATATTTTTGTAAATAAGTGAAAAAGCTTCTTTGTCTTAAATCAGAATTAGCTCTCTTTCCTAGGAGACTTTGGCTTTGCACAAACGATTCGATTAAGTTCGAGAGTAAAACGTACTGGTTGTCACAAAGGGAGATAGCCGTCCATGTTTCGATTAACTTATTTAAATGAGAACAGTAACTATCGATGAAAAGTAAATATTGCCACGCTTATATTCTAAACCACGCTATAGTTCTGTGCAAAATCCTTACAGTGAGGTTAGAATAGATAAAAAGTTTATATATGTAGTAGTCTCCCAATGTAAATCGCACAGCTTTTTTTTTCAATGTAGATCAGGGTTAGTGGCGAAAACCAATATAGATAAATTTCAGTTTGTTTGCCTAATTAAATCGCCTGTTGTTCTATCTACCCATCCTCCTCAAAACAGCATCGTACACGTTTGTAGAAAAAAACAGATCACCGATAGTTATATCAGCTCGAACGTAGACAATACTGAAAATTAATTAAATGACTGTATAAAAAAATTGGCGGCCGATGGGTATGTGACTGGTTCAAGGTAGACTGGTCTGGAAAGGTACCTTCTTTTATGCTATAATACTAACTATTTTCATTCAAAATGGCTAGATGAGGAAAAAAGTCAGGCATAGTTTTTTTGCATTCAGTCTATTTTCGCGTATTGCCAGCAGCCCGTGCGCACCAAGATGTAAATCACTTGTCTATACTTTCTTATTTACTGAACGCACTGTCGAATCCTATACTCATAGTACAGCAGTAGTATATGGAGTACTAGTCATAAATAATACCTTCCGTAGAGAGACAGTATACTATAGGAGACGCATGTGTATTTTTTCTAAGCTGACGCGTTCTGCAAGTTCATACGGGATTCTGTACCTCAGACTGCCGCTTAGATGAACTTTTAAATATGAAGATACGAATGAAATGCGAATAAATGAAGGCTCATGGATATAGATTCGACTAGAATATACGCAGCATTAAGGGAGTCGAACCCGCGACTTTTGTAAACAATCTTACGACCCACCTATCCTTGGTGGAGCAGTAAATAGATATATTCTGTTGCCACCTTCGAGATCTTGAGAGGACGCAAAACAATGATCGTCTGCACAATTCAAACGGAAAACGTTCGCGTTTATTGAAGATTCTTTGATACAGTAACTATTATTCAAGATGGGATTTTTGCGCCCGTTACCTTCCGGATTTTGTCAAATAGCTAACAAAACATAACGGCCAACAACTAGGTTATTTCGAACGACTTGTCAGCTATAAAAGTGCTTTGTGTTGTTTGCGTACATCGGAGATTATCGTATCATAAAGCTAGTACAGTGGCAAGAGCTTACAAATGAAATAACTGAAACCTGAAGATAATTTGATACGAATTACTGAAAGTAGATGTAACGACATTTTAGGAATAGTGACGGCCAAATAGAAACTAAAATTAAAAGGAAAACTTTAGAAATATGAGAGAAAAAACACTTTTGTAGAAACTACGACGTTTGTTAAATGAGTAACGATTCGGATCTATTTATTAATATCTACTTTGAAAATGGAATCAGCATAAACGCATCCTTTGAAGAAAACTTGTGAGGAAATAAATCGAAAATATCTCTTTAGGGCTTAAGAGGCGGATGTCTACAAACATAAGCTGTTAAATATTCGTTATAGATGAAGGGTTATGGCTAAACAGACTGTCCGAGTGTTACTTCACGAAGTATCAGGATAACGTTCCAGTAATAATAAGTATTCTTTGAGCGGAGGCCCCTAGGGTGCCAGGTATTAGATTTGCATAAACATATGCATGTATATAGCCAGCTGTTTAATAGTGAAACATATAAAGGTAGTATTTACGAGGAGACAATAATATATGCCCTATTGAACATTATCTAATTACTTTAAGGTTGAGATTAGCAGATGTTTGGGTACCCCTATCATAAGTGATAGCCACAGTTAGGAGATTGGCACCGTAAATGCTGTCGCTAAGCTGCGTCAAGACATAAAACCAAGCTACCTTCACAAATCAGACGATAGATAATGCTTATGGCTGTTCACCCGACATAAATCATAAGAGACTTTAAGGTTGTTTAAGATGTTCTACGTCAGACTTGAAGTAGGAATTAGAGGCATATATCAGGAACAAGAGTTGTGTATAACAAAGTTGATACGCATCTTTTCAGGAAAATCCAGAGGGCGCTGGTGAGGCTTGGCTAAATACGTGTCTTATTTTATCTACAAGGCACTTTTACGCCGCTTGACTTACATGACTATACAAATAAACTATATTGTGTAGTATTAACCAATGCTCGTCATTGTTAGGTAGCAGAATATATATGCCACACTTAGCCAAAAAAAGTGGTCAGCAAGTGTTACGGCAAACATTTTGTTGAAGATAGTTCTCGTCATAGCGCTAGCCGCAGTGGCTTAGCTTCAAATTCAGGCGTAGACACACTTCGTTTCACGTTGGGAGCCAGTCGTCTAGCAGTTTAGGTAGCGCGCGCGTGTCAAGCATCGGAAACATTTCTAAAAAACCGGATGTACATGATCAAAAGTGCAGTCATATTTTGCTCTCTTAATCTGCAATTTAACGAATTCGCCTACCGCATTTTGTTGCCTGAATGGTTGGTGTGATTTTATTATTATGCCTGTGAACTCGATGAGCCAAGCATTGTGTAACCGTGGGGCATCTGTTTCTGTTTGTCTCAAGACTGCTTTTACACATGCTTGCCTAAGCCTTAGCGGGTTCGGGTTAGATGAATCGAAAAAAGAAAGAGAATATCAATCACCCTATCGATCATTCTATTTGAACGCATTTGGCCATATATATTGTCGCGATAGCGTAGTATAATCGCATCAGTTATTATCCGGACGGTTATTAATGGTAGCCTTACAGAATGATCGAGAAAACCCTCATGAAGGCAAAAATAAAACGATACTTAGTATTACCATGCAGAACGAGGAGCCAAGTCAGCAGTCTGTGCCAATGCCATTCGGCCAAGGGGTTGTAGCAAAAAAGGATGGACGGTCTATTAAGACAGCTCTTTATCAAAGCAATTATTATAGTCTGTAGATAATCAGCTCCCCCTGAGTTTCTTTCGATTCAAAAAGCTCTTGTTTCACGTCAGCCTATTCTTGCTAGCCCACTTGGGCCTACTTAGATTGAACTTCTAACGCCTAAAATACTAGTGGGCCATCCAATAAAATCCATGAGGCCACGCTTGAGCTAACCTCCTATAGCAAAGTAAAACGATCTAGAAGGGGCAGCTCCGCTGGCGAAGCGAACTATCGAGCCGATGGTGGATATTCACGGGTATTGAAACGTTTCTGACGCAACTGTTCCATAGGCTGTTTTTAGCCACACATTTTGATGTTTTGGATAAAATTATTATACAAGTCAATTGAAATAAATCAGTAGACACCAGTGATAGACGGGGACCTAAAATGCTCTACGTGCATATACCTATTGTGCTCACGAGCAATTCACGCAGATGGTTTTTGCACCTATATGAATTTCCTCCTAGCCTTGCGAAGAAAGTGACAACTGATAATAGAACCATACGTTGAGGAACACTCCTGTAACTTATTTTCTCAAAATTGCAAGGGTTTTTTTAGTCGCGATCAACTGCCACATCGATTAGCTTTCCCAGTCCAAAAGGAAGTGACATATATGCGCTTGTTCCTGTGAGCTTAGGGGAGTGAGTTTAAGATCGTATAGATATATTTACAGCTACAGACGATGATAGTAACATTTCCTTAAACCAACACTAATGTCGCTGAATGCGTTTGACGAAGAACGGCTGCTTAACAATTACCCGTGGTGGATAAAAGAAACCACCAACTTTGCTATGGTGCATTTGCGGTGCTATGGCGCTATTTATGGGATTATGTTGTGGTGGACGAAGGTCAGAGTATGTTCCTTAATTAATGTTAAAGCATCTAGAGGCGGATTCGTTATTCTGATATACGAGGTAAGATTCTGGGATACTTTGGAAATAAGTGGAATTCTCAATCAGAGTTCCCGAATATATGTGTATTTGTGCCGATACAGCGCCCCATAAGTTAATCACTTTTGTATAGACGCGAAACCTATACTGCTGTACGCATACAATGCAATGGTAGCCTTTTTACAACGTAGACCCCTTAGTTTGCATAAAAATTGTCGTACTTAGTAATAATGCAATGGAATACAGCGACCACCGGAAAACTGGAGAGTCTCACGTCATCGAAGTGTGGTATTCAAATAAGCGTGGAACAGCATTATAACTACGTGAAATGATATTCTCTATGATAAAGTTTTGCTTTTGAAATAAAGCTTAAACTTATAGTTCCAGTTTAGTCTGCTGGTATTTTGCCATTGATCCTCGGCCGTAAATATTCGATGCAATCCTTGATTATTTTTTATTCTAGTCACTATGTCGCACTCCAGATGACAACTCTGATAAGTTTTTTTCGTTAATTTTCTCAATTTTTCTTCCCATATTTTTCAGCCTGTGAGTGAAACGGAAGCTGTTCCCGCTGAGAGGCTAGTTTTTACAATGAGACGTTGCCGGCTTAAATTCGTCTACTTCTGTTAAGTGACATGAGGTATAATTATGATTACAAGAGTGCAAATGATTAGCGAGACAATTGCCGGTAGGGTTCCGACTCGAACAGCTGGATCGCGGAAGCATCGGTAAGTGGTGCCAGAATGATCTGCCTGTCAACTAATACGCAAGCCATATTTCGAATGTGTAGATTTTTTTTGTAAACGCTTTGAAGTTAGCAATTTTTGTCGTGTTTCCCTCGTCCTCCCAAAGCTAGCACTGACCAGTGAAATTCGTACATCATTTTTTTCGCGTCAAAAGCGAGTTCGGCTACTGATAATAGGCTTCCGTATTGCAGGAAGCCTTTGAGAATCATGTTATGAGTCAGGGCCAAACATACGACTGGTACGAACGGTTTCTTGACACAGTTTCTTCCCTCTGTCTACTGGGGATATAATAGAGTGTACGGAGTACGTCATAAGGAGTATAGAAAGATCATCGAATTACCCTCAGGGTAATTCGTACGGTCCCAGAACGTCCCTCTCGGTTTGTCTCGGACCACTGGGAGACGAAAAGGCTCACAAAACCTACTGTACGGAAACACCTGACCTTCAAGCAAATGTAAACCGGACAGCAACTATCTGAGAAAAGTCTTACGGCCCTACAAAGAGGAACAGGATTTGCTTGAATGAATTTGGGAACAATGGTATAGGCTGCATCAGTGCAGGACTTTAAAGGCAAGCCCAGAGAAAAAAAAAAAAAAAAAAAACTGCAATATGCATAGAAAAAGAGCTTCCTCTTAACGGATTTGTCGACTATAGGAGAGAGCTGAACAATACAAATTATGGTAAGCAGTGTTATTGTCGCTGAAAACAATCGATTCCTATGTTGACTAGACCCAGTACCTTGTTATCTAGACGTGGGCATTTGTGATCCAGAAAATTGAAGTATATGGTGAGAGTAGAAATTCTGTACATGTCTTGACTTAGAAGGAAGTATTAGGTTACGAACTTTATCCTCAACTAGTTTTCAAATTAAATAAGCTCCTTATATCATTTAAATCCGCAGTTATTATTGGACAGGGCAAATTTCATTACAATAATAATTACATTGTAGACGTTGGTAATTAGGCACTGATGAGGTGCATGGACTATTCTACAACCTACAAGTTCGCGTGGGCCTATTGATTACTTTTTAGTTAGCACGTTGAGTTAGGTCTAATATTTCGTTCTTCCTTGACATTCTGCCTTCTAATCCTACCAGGCTCTACGTGTTTCCGTAGTGAAATAGAAGCAGTCTAGGTATAAACTCAAAGATCGCACACACACACAAAGTGCATCTTTTCTGTCAAATGTTTGTGTTAATATTGAATTACGTTGACGTGAATTGAGTTAACGGTTGCCAGTGTCTGCTACCGGCCTGTCGGATGTTCCATGTCGAACGGTATAATGATAAAGCTCTGTAAAACATTTTTTGAAAGTAAAAAGACGCCAGGCATAGAACGCGTTTTTGCGATCAATTACTGAAATGTGTGTGCCTATGCCAGAGATCGCACAAAATATTATTCGTACGATGATTCATTTCTGCATTCGCTACCTTCCCATGAGTTGAACCTTTCCAGTGAAACATAAACAAATCGTCTATCATCTGTTTTATATGCTCTACTGTGGCTAACTGAAGTGCACAAACTTGTTGAAAGTGGTATTTTTACTATTGTTGTACTAGTAAGCTAGCGACAATCTAAAATCAAACAAACGACAAAAAAAAAAAACAGGAACTGCCGCGGGCATTTCTTTGTTACCTTTTGTAATCAGAACTACGAACAATGATGATGATGATGATGATGATTATTATTTACCCCCTAGTTTAGTCCCTAGTTCTATGAAAAGCACGCACTAAATAGTTACATAATACTTGTCGATGATCTTCTAACTTTTGCAGCTGGGAAATATCTTTGGGCATGCAACTAAACTGGACTGACTAAACTATATCAAATACAGTATGTATATCTGAATGAATAAAAATCCTTTCGCCCCACCAAAATGCCCTGTTAGAGATTGAAGAAGCGTGGAACAGGCGGTCGGACGTTTGGAAACTATTGTCGGAGCTAAATGAAAATTAGTGTTCGCATCCCTTGAATAATGGAGAAACAATGAAAACGAACAGAAGTGTTTGTATAGGAAGGAAGTAGTGTATAGGAATGTTCGTATAGGAAGCGTCGTTTGCCCTTATAATACTTTCCTGTCCGTCTTTTTACCTTTGTTATTAGTATAATTGTTCTATTACGGAGCTAGCCTATGAGAAATATTAGAAGAACGATATAATTTAGTAACCAAAATCTGTGACCTTTCTGCGACGAGGTACGACATCGTATTGTATTCAATTAAAAAACACTAAACATTAAAAACATATTGTACCGTTAACGACCCGTAAATCTTTATCTAGTACATAGATATTCGTGCTAGTATAACGACAACGAAGAAGGGAGAGGAACGCTGTCTACTACTCTATGCAGCAGCATTAGAAAAAAAAATAAAAATCACTCTGTTGTTGGTTGATGAGGCAGTGTTCGAATGTTGTACGCTGATATAAGGAAATACAGAAGCAATGTAAATCTACAAGAGTTTCCATAGAAACAATTCTAATAGAATATCTGAAAAGCCAATACGAAGTGCGGGTCAAGCCAGTCTGAGCCTGTTATCACCAGTTGTCACCTAAGGAAAGCTCTACGATTCTTGAACATGGCTTGTTATTTTAGGCCAACCTAGTAGTTAGCCTATATGTGCAATATGCTCTATATTACGAATTGGTCAATGTAAAAGCTCTACGCAATCTCTTATTCTTGACCACGGTAAAACTCCATGTAGAGGCTAACTTTGCAAGAGAGTCTGCCTATGAAACGAGTAAAGCACGTACATACGTATCTCCCAACTTTCAAAGTTTACCATCATTACCGAACTTGCCTTGCGAGAAAAATTTTTCTTAACTTGTTGGGCTGATTTTACAAAGTGTTAGATGCATTCTGAAGCGATGGGAAATACAGCGTTTCTTTTCGGACAGAGTTTCTATGGTAAACATCCAGCAAGTAGTTATATGTGGAACCATGTTGACGTAATATAGAGATATTACGATGGCTTCTTTTCATCTATTTAATGCGTTTTCAGATTACTGTTTATCGGCCTGATAACTTTACATTAAGAGCACATTTAATACTCCGTCTATATGAAACAATGAGAATAAAAGTCGAATCTGCATCTAAATATTTGAAGTTAAAATTTTAAAAGGTCCAGTGGTCAAAAATGCGTAAGGTAGGTAAAATAGTAAAAAAAGGTCTAAACTCAAGATATGATCACAAACTTACCTGCTGCTTTTTTAACACATACATACATACATACATACATCTATCGATAATGTGTTTTTGTTTATGGACCTATATGAAATCATGCGGCGGTTTGTACGCTGGAACGTTATTCTTTTACTTCTACCTCGGCACTAAAATCTCGAATTGGTCCGGTTTCCCGTGCAATACAAGTTATAGCCGTTTTTATTGAACTCATCTACGACCGACGCACGCCGCTGTAGATACCGGCAAACTCATTGATTTTAAACAAATATATGTATATTGTTAGGCATCGTATTTAGCTATGTGGTCCAGGCTGAAGGATAAATGTTATTTGAATTGAGTTTGAACACTATGTTAGATTTAGGATGAACAATACTAGCTCGTCTAGCCTTCTCCGTGCGCGCTAGGCACTGCAGGCAGAATCTGTATATGGGCATCTGAAAGCTTTCACGTAAATACAAGTAGTCGACAAACGGACTAATTCCCTTGCGTGAACAAAGACCTACAGTTACTTGGCCATTGCTCCTCAAATGGAAAGCGAAAATAATCAGTGTTTTGATCAGCTCTTCTTCGCATCCCGCCAGATCCGTAATCGTACAGCCCCTTCCTTCGACTGAGTCCGTAGCGAGATTTCCACTTCTAATATGGCGTTAATGTTTGTTGAGCCCTTTCAGAGCCAGAGATTTATTAACGAACAATGGTCGAACAGGATGTATATATACATATATATATAAAATGGTTATGTCTGGTGCAGTTAGCGTCGTCAAAAGTTCAACTTAAATAGAGTAAAGGCGTAGTGTGACGCCGAGATTGACACAAGCAATAATAATATTCCGCTAGATGTCGTTTTCATTTTTTTTTTTTTTTTTTTTTTCTTTGCCTGTAGATTAGCATTAAAGTATGTCTTAATAGAATTCGAAATAATATAGGCGGGCATGAACAGTTGGGGAATAGCTCACGTGCGTGTTAAGCAGGGATGAAGGAACTGTGTATTCGAACCGTTCAAGAAGCCGTTCCTGAACAGCTCTACCCGTTTATGATCAGCGGTTAAATATTGGCG
>NW_019213270.1:139464-155708 GCF_002532875.2 Varroa jacobsoni | reverse complement strand
TTTTTTTTTTTTTTTTTTTTTTTTGCCTGTAGATTAGCATTAAAGTATGTTTTAATAGAATTCGAAATAATATAGGCGGGCATGAACAGTTGGGGAATAGCTCACGTGCGTGTTAAGCAGGGATGAAGGAACTGTGTATTCGAACCGTTCAAGAAGCCGTTCCTGAACAGCTCTACCCGTTTATGATCAGCGGTTAAATATTGGCGCCTTGGAGTTTGTATACGTTTTTCATATTAAAAGTTAAGTAATACTAGTGGGGGATTCAGTTTCGACACGTCCTCTAAGAAACGTGTAACTTTTGAAGATAGGAGAGAAATATATGGCATAGATTAACTCAAAGACTAGAAGTTGTCAATTCTAAATCTAACTGAGCGTAAGAGATACCTGCAGAACGTGCTGTAGTGACATATTGTTGAGTGATGAGAATAGAAATAATGAGTTTCGTCACTCAGAAAAATCTGCAGCTTTACGTCACTTGTAATGGGAAGTATGACGATTTAAAGTATTTTATCATTACTTAAATTGTACCTTACAGTCCAAATCTAAATTGCCTGAGTGAGCGATAAGAATACGTTTAAGCAATTGTTTTTAATGGCGAGCAGTTTACTTCGGGATCATCATGTCTACTACAATTTAAAGGGAGTTTTGCTAGTGTGAGTGTTATACTTTACAACGATAATCGTGAAACTCACAGTTCTAGATGCGTTGTCAATTTGTTATTGTTGTTGTTGTTGTTGTTGTTGTTGTCAACAGCTTCTTCAACCGCTGATCTGAACAAACTCCTCCAAAACAGATAACACTTCTAAGTACTTGCCGCGGCAGTGTTATAGGGCTTGGTCAGCTTCCTCTATTCCCCGTCCTACTTCGGTACTTGTTTTTTCATAGTTACACAGTCTATCGATGGTACTTCTCGATACCGTTGTCCTGGGGAGTCCGACACGGTAAAATGTGCTAGTAGACAATAGTTCTGACTATTGTGTCCTTTCAACATATGCTCCGTGTGTATCTTTAAGCAATCGTAAAGCTGCACAATGAATTGTAGATGACTTGCCCTTCCTCTGTTGTCGTATGCCTTCTCTGAGTTAGTGAAGTGTTATTATGATTTTACATTTAATAAGCAAAGTCTTTTAGGTGACAAATATATCTATATTTTTCTCATAAAAAAAAAATGGTCAATTTACACAAATTATACTCACTAGTCGATACTGCGGTGAACCTACCGCGGTGAAGCAAAACGTTTCAAAGTATATACGCCAAGCTTTATATGAACTGAATTGTGTGACGGTTTCGTTTATACTACCCCGGTCACACAGTCCATTTACCATATCATCTTTTCCTCATCATCCATATCATCTTTTAGATAGTTGCAATCCATATATATATATATATATATATATAACGTATATATATATATAGCAGTATATTCGACTGCCATAGTCCGCTAAACGCCCCGCCAGTCCATCTACGATATTAAAGAGAGCTCAACAAATAGAAATATAAACAACCTTTATTTTTGTAATCAAGTTAAACCTCTTGTAGGTAACCTCATAGATGTTTTTTTTTTCTACCTAATTAAGGAGCTAAAAACACGTAACGTAATAATGATAGTTTTTTTTTTAAGTTATTCAAATTTCTGTGGGCGGATCTGCATTGGCTCCATAATGAAATCGAAGTGCCTAAAAAACAAATGACCGAATAAAATGATCAGCCGACCATTAATTCCATTTGCAATGATAATGTAATTATAACAATATGCCTGCAGTTCTATCTAATCAACATCTTTTCCGCGTTGAAGTTAACGACAATCTACACCGTTACCGTTAAGCCGTTTATTGTTTTGCATATACTACAACGTTATTTTATATGTAGCCTTCAACCTTTCTTTCTGTCTAGCTTAATTGTAGTTCGTTTACTTCATTTAGCAATATTCATATATATTTCTACGAGAAATAAGACGATACACAATGCATTATTATTGTATGCATCCTCATCATCTTTGCATATATGGATGGTCAACGTGGGCTTTTTGCTAGTAGACTTTCTTTTTTCGGGCGATTCCTTTCAAAAAGCTCGTCACCGCTTTCATAAGCATTAACATTGCCACCGACTCAAAATGTAGTCAGCCCCCTTTTTGATGCCCTTTGTCACCACTGTCTGCATTGAACGCGTTGCCCAATCCACCCCCGTCTTACTTTGCCCCATGGCTGTTTCTGGCCGCTAGACAAACCGTACGCTGCACCCAAACTTCAAACTCTTCCGTACTTGCAAGTTTTCCAGAGTCTAATGATAAATCCGAAATAGATCCCAGCCTCTGACGGCGCTCATCAGTGCTCGCCGACAGCTAGAACCTTTACTCCAGCCACTTCCTCTATTCATGTCCCACAACGCCCTACACGCATATATATATATGCAACTTTTTTTGACAGAGCGCCCTCTATCATTCAGCCAATCTTCTTCTAGTCGATTTTGCTCTAGCTTGTTCCAATCGACCTTCCGAGAATCGACTAGACCAATTTTGCTAGCCACGTTCCTGTGACTTAAGCCGCACAGAAGCTTCCCGACTCGACTCCACGCACAACCTTCCTTTAACCACCCAGTCTAACTTCAGGGTCGCATCTGTCTGTCTAGACACGGTTCTTAGGAGTGATGCGTCTCGTAGTTCATCTTGCTTAACAGCTTAGTCATAATATATTTATTGACGATGGATTGTCCACAATATTGTAGTGTTTAGAATAAAAACAAAGAGAAAATGACGCTAAGAGGAACGAATCATGTAAGAGACTGACTTGCGTTATAGGAAAATTCGGAAAAAGGAGAGGAGATCATAAATATTGGCTTCGCTGAATTGGCGTCTTGCTTATAGATAATAGTAGGAACAATGGTAACTAACATGACAATAACCCTGATAGTGATAATTATTTTATGGATATTTATATATAGCTAGCTATATAGATATCCATAAAATATAGATATATATATATGTATATCTGGTTATCGATAGTGGTTGTGCCGCGCTAGAAAAATAGAATAACTACAGATTAATGGCACTTTTGTGCTTTCGGTTGAGCCGTGTGTGTGTGTTACCACCAAAGATTAACAACTACCTTATTTAACACGGCGTTAGGCTGTTATTGAAAGAAAGCGTAGAATAGCGATAACTACTACGAGTAGAATAGTAAAACGGGCAGCTGTGGACCTCTGCGGGAGCATACGAAAACGCAAAGTAGAATTAAAGCGGCGTATTTTAGATCTTTTCTATTTTTGGTGCCGTTGCTGCCATGTTAAATGTGCTGATTTCTTTTAATGAAATCGAAGCTGCAATGTTCCAAGAAAAAAAAATAAGATAATAGGAGTGAAATGATTCGCTCCACGCACTTTGGCTAATTATACAAATTGTTTTTGGTAAAGGTAAAAACGAACAGTGCATATTATAGGTAAATATATAGAACTGATGATGTTGTAGTGTGATGTATTAGTGTTAAGCTTGATTCCGTACCAAAATTGCTATCGTAGACGCTGTAATATTAATCCATGAATTAGCATCGTTTCTCCTATTATTTCTACGTATCGTTCATATAGCCACGAAGATCAGTGTGTGTTTTTCTTGTTGGACGCGAATCAACTGATGTAATTCCTCTCAGACTTGTCATGCTGTACATATACTGCTGATTCCCTTTAAGTTCTTTGTTTCGTTGTCTCTTTCGTGTATTTCGCATCATTCGTCTACCCCTCCCTCCCCCCTTTCTATATGTAGGTGTTTATATGTGTGTGGGGTATAAAAGGTTTGTTGTTCTCTACGTGACTCCTGCATGAATCATTTCATTTGCTATCTGACGATCCCCTGAGCGACAGACCAGTATCGCCCACCGCTCAGGCAAAGTGTACAGACTAACCTAGAATTACAGCAGTATTTATCCTACCGCTAATCAATTTTTCTCACAAATTCCTCGGCAAATCATGAATACATAAGGGTATAGTTTATGTATATCGTTCCTACATATCTTTCGACATCAGTATCTATCATCAGTACTCCTATTGCGCTAACTAATCGAAGATCATTGTTATCGTATTGGCGTGACCGTTACTAGTACGCTCCTTCTCATACGTATGTCGCTATATGTACATTGCATCAACAATTTGTTATTGTTTCCAGACACAGTCGCATTTACAGTTGCTTGGTGTGCTTGTCGTCGTTTCCTTCCGCGTTAACTTCAGTAACTATACCATGGTTTGAGTTGGTACCAAGGTTACCCTGATGTTGCGCTTGCTTTTGGCTATGATGACTCGGGTTATCGTTACCGCTTGAATTTATTCCGTTGGCAGCATTGTTGCTATCCCAAAGACAGTCGTTGAGCCTCTTGATGAACGGCTGTCCCTCAAAGAAGCGGCTGACCTCGCCGACTCGATCTAATCCAGGCTCGCGCGGGCCGCTCGACTCGCGCTCCACGTACAGGAGGTCCTGCTCGCTTTCGGTCATTGCATCAGCAGCATGCCGACCTCCATATTGTTTTATTTTCATTGCACTAAAACCTACTTCAAACTCGTCCGAATCATAAACAAAGTCCTGCTCGTCCTCGTTTAGTAATCGCGAGTGCTCGGAGTCGACAGAGTCTTCCGTACGCCGAGAACTTCGTGAACTTCTTGAGCTTCGACCATCCCTCGATTCTTCATCAATGTCACAGCCGAAGTCACTTTCTCCTGCCATGGCCAGCATTGAGCTAGCCTCAGAACGAACCTCGTCGTCCCATAGGCCTGCTAGCGATTCGGCATGCGAATCCATCTCGGAACTCATCAGTGGCGCACTCGAGTCGCAAGATGACTGCTGAGCTCGCCGCAGAAGCTTCGAGGGACGCATTGAAGACGTTGCGACGGGTGCCACTGGCAATGACGTTTGCCTACATGTGATACGCAAAAAGTTATGTTAGTTGAACTGACGTTGAACTAATGTTAGTTAAAATGAACACAGATCCGTTGCACATTGTTATTCAATGTCTGCTTCTGGTCGCGGTATTTGATGTGCTTCAAGCGCTGCAGGAACAGTAGCGTAAAGGCTAGCAAAGGCCCTATTTAGTCTCCTTGAAGCCCGCAGATGATTCGATTAAAGAATTCGTGAAACACGCTGAATTGCGTAGACATCAAACAATATTATGAAATCCAAGCTAGAATGAAAATAATTTGATAGGCGCATGACAAGTGTGTTCTTTTAAATATCTAGGCACAAAAGCCATCAGCTAAGTAGATTTGAGAATTTCATAGCTTTGTAGACATACTTACCGGAATAAAGGCGTGCTAACTCGTTCATCCTCATCCACACGTGACGACAAAGCCGAACTTTTCAAACTAGCAGAGCGCGACGACCTCGAAGCTGGAGGACTAAACGAGGCAAACGCCATCATTCCTTGAAGGGGACTGTGCCCCAGCAAGTGGCTCTTAGCCCCGTGGCTTCCCAAACTGCTCCGGTGATTCGCGAATCCGAACCGATGTGGAGACGCTCGTGCGTGGATACGCATTGAACCTTCATCGTACGTTGCGTCGTTGACATTTGATTTTGTCGGACTGATCGGGCTGAGTTTTACTACCTCGGCCTGACGAGGTTGATCACGACCGTTGTTGCCAGCTGCACCTGCACTACCTGTTTCCCATGTGCCGAGGTTGCCGGTTTGCTTTGAGCACTTATATTGAGATCCGACTAAGAATTGGAGAAGAGTATATATATAAACGTTAAAAGACTGACCATTATCCACAAGGAAAGCATCGCCAAAAAACAGCAGGCTATATAATACTCGAACCTTTGAAGAGTATATGATGGATCATTTTCTTGACTTTTAATGACGATTCCTTAGATCGTATACGATTTCCAATGTGTAATAACTTAAGGAACAGCCAGGTACGAGTGAAATATCTTCAAATATATGACGCGTGTGACTTGAAGGCTGCAAATGTGGTGCCTAGTTTTTACAGCAACAATCGTTCCATACACGTAAAGGCTGCATTATAATGTTTGGTTAACGTACTGCGTTATAAAGCCATTTGCTCTACTCATGTTTATAATGCCAGAAAGATTAGAGCTTTATACGCTCGCCATGCAAGGTCAGCAATTGCACCAAGCGAATAGTACCACTAGGTGTTAAAATGTTACGAGCACTAGAAGTTGTGACTACGAACAAGAGTCCAATGTGTCTTCAATGAAGGCAATCTATGAATGAAACTAAGGACATTCGTAATGCATTCTATTTACTTGTAGGTCCATATGCATTCTAAGGTCAACGATAGATTCATTGGATAATCATGCAATCGGTGAGAATTAACCATGAGGTGCAAAATTGAGTTCCAATCAAAATTGAGATCCAAATTGAGACAGACTAACACGGTCAGGAATTGTACGAAATTGCAGGAGCCATTTGATTTGAACTAAACGCCACCACAAATACCCCCTCAATAATCCTCCTCTAGTTGATATACTAGTTTATGTTCTATATTTGCAAGTCCTTCCCACATTACCCGTTTATGTAAGCTTATTACTTTCATGGTACTTGAAGAACTGCATCAATTAGGTAAATCCACAATGATTTCTTTCCTCGTCTTTGTCTCTACTATCTTTAAACCTTAAGGAAAAAGCTTTTCAACCCTCTAACATCATTGTAAATTAAGCCGTGAACAGTAATGAGCCTAGATTAGCTAAAACGGAAGCATTCAAGTTCAACAGTTCCTACCCTGTCCAAACACAGGTCATCTGTATGGAAATATGCCGATGGTGAGGGTGCGAAATAATATAATGTAGATCGATAGAGAAGTGGAGCCGACAACATTCCGTCGTATCAATGGAAATGCCTTTCAATAATAGATTGAGGCTCCAATTGGAAAATACTAAAACGGCAGTAATTGCTAATTCATTTCAATCAGGCAAAGGTTTTCAGATATAACAGAACACTCACAGCTATCGTTGTTAGTCAACGGTGGATATGTGTGATTATCTGACGACTTCTTCGAGTTGTTCCTGCTTGCACCGCTGGGGCTGCTATTTGGCATGTTTTGGGTCGGGGAAATCGGGGATAGCTGTTTCGGGGAGGCTGATACGTGGGAACAGTAATAAGATCGTTGACCCAGAGGGTCGCTTAGAGGAGCCGAATTTTTGCCGTCCACCTCGTCCAGCCGCTCAAGTATTCGATCTAAGTCGGCCGATGCGGAACGCGGTGCAGAGACCTCACTAACAGCAGCCTCGACAAATGCCTCATTAGTTGTGGGGGACAATTTTAACGGCCTCCTAATTACTGCTTGGCCGGTCTGATAGCAGCTTCCGCCAGTTGTTACAGAAACAGCGGTTAAGCAGGCATCTTTGCGGACGCTTTGTTTCTGGCTCTGACCCAAACTACGGCAAGCTTGCCCCGAGTTCTGGGTCGCAGTCTTGTTGATTTCAGAGTAGACCCAACATAGCGCGGAAGGACTCTCGCAGAGAAATTCACTTGACGAAGCATCGCCACTCTCCGAACTGCAAGCGGGTTTTGTGTCATCGACCAATGACAGCAAGCAATCACGTTAGACAAGAAAAAATTAAAGATCCAACATCAACCTTATTTACTAACAGTTTGTTTGTCATCTTCTTCGCCTTTATAGATAAGGTCGTTGGAGCTTTATTTCACTTTGAGCACACATAGATTGTACTAGCATCATACAAGATATATACGAACTTAATCGAAAATTATATATACGGGACGTTATCTCAATGGTTACCGAACACACTTTTTCTAAATAGAAAGCATTCATTTGAGGATTCTTAAGAAATTTGCTTAAAATAAGGTCGAAGGGAACACTTTAGGCTGCATGACAACTACTAGGGTGTTTATATTAGCACAAGTCGTCCAATATATCAGCCGTCTACTTAAGGACTTACTATTTAGGCTGCACTAAACTGTCAATCGGCCGGGCTACAAGATGTTTAAAAACATACTAATTGTATCAGCAACAAACATTTTCTTCTAATAAACGTAAACAGCTTATTACTATCCAATGCTACACTGGAATTGTCGTTCATATAACTATATTCCATATTACTTAAAACTTAAACTTATATATATTAAAGCAAAATCAATATCATGCTATAATAACCGATTAGATGTGCCCATAATCAATTAGTCAATCCAGCCTTAAACAATAAATATCGACGGTGATGACGACAAAGGCTCGATACAACACTTTGATCATTCTTGTTTGTTGCGACTGACACAGAAGATACTACAACCACTAGTCAGCATCCATTTTCACCACTGAAATATAATTATTAGTGGGAAGGATATCGGACGACAGAAAAGGCTAGAAACGCACCGAATGTCCCTTCCGTCATGCGAGTCTACGGATTCACAGCTGCCGCAATGATCGCGGTTCGTGCATTGATCTATCGACACCGCTGGGCTGGGGGGGTTTGTTGTCAAGTCTGTTACTGGAATCCCGGCTGCCACACTTGTTGTCGGCCCATTGAAAGAAATTGAGGTTTCGCTGGCGCATCTCCCCTTTGGCCGTTCCTGTTCCTGCGCTTCGATACTTTCACTGCCAATGCTACTACTGTTACTTGTACCTCCTGTGGCGCATCCTTCACTTGTATCAGCACTTTGATTTAATAATTGGTGCGGCTGCTGTTGTGGAGCTAGGTCGACGGGTAGACTCTTGGCAAAGAACGATTTCGGAGGGGTGGATGCAGCTTTGCATGGCGAAGTTGCGATGATCGGCGCGGGAGCCGCGTACGATGGTCCTAAGAGCAGGCGAAGTAGATTGAGGAGAATTGTGAAAGGAAGTGCAGCATAATCTATTTGAGTCGAAAACAAGTTGTAGTCATAACTTTAATGTAAAATAATAATGATAATAATGCGTTTATAAGTACCTTGTTCTTCATCGGAGTCGGCATCTTCATCCACAATAGTCTGTAACGCAAAGCTCTCTCGTTTAATCTTAAGCGGGTTTGCCGGTAGAAGTTCGCCAGGTTCGTATGGACTAGTGGTCCCCCACAGAAAGTTAGGTATATGGAGCTGCTGACCCATGTGAGCTCGTTCAACAGAAGCTTCGTCCGAAGACGAGCCTTGATCTGAGGACGCGTTCAACTGATCTGAACGTTGATTAGTTCCAATTTCACCTGCGCAACCAAAATGTACAAGAAAACTGCGTTTTACCAAATCCCGCCTATAGAAATACATATGATAAACATATCACAAAAAATACAAAGATACATAGTAATTCCCTTTATATAGTTCGAGTTTTATGACTTTCATCAAAATTCTGTAACAGCTAGGTCATAGGAATGCTCGTTGAAACATACCATCTGTATGTACTTACAATACACAGATGAGTAATGTGGTTCCGTTGGATCAGAATACTGGTTAACCATCTCACCAGGTTGAAGTTTGCTTAGAAGGAAATACGTAGTCATGTCCCCCTTTCCTTTAACTTTAACTGTTCCTCGGCATTGAAATCGGTATTGATCCTTAAGCAGCTGGTAAACATCCTCGGTGATTTGGCAGTGATCCGCCTTACCAGTGGACTCCATCCGTGAAGCGACGTTTACAGTATTACCCCATATATCATACTGGGGTTTTCTCGCCCCAATAACACCGGCAACCACTGGACCCAGGTTAATGCCGACACGAAGCAAAAAATTGTTGTACGAGTTTTCGTTGATATCGCGAAGTCGTTCCTTCATCGCGAAAAACAGATCAGCCAGGATGGCCAGGTACGTTGACGCCGAATCCACTGTGTCCTGTTAAAAGGGAGGGAAACGTTCAAATAGAACAAAAACTGAGATTCCTACCTTCGAGCGGATCTTTGACCCTACAATGTATGTACGTTCCAATCCGACCGATTGAAACGACAGTAACAGTGAACCCGATGTGCTATTTTATAGGTAATTATATCGGCATTCACTATGGATATTTATCGCTCAAATATAGCTCAGAACAAAAATCTGCATTATAGGATTCCAGCATACATATATTTTGTAATTCCGTGTTCCCAATGCATCCAAATCTGAAATACTGAGTCGCCTATAATGTGTAACCAAAGAGCCACACAGTCATATCTTCATTTGCGTCGATAAACGCGGAAGATTTTGGGGGACTGAGAATGTAGTATAGTGTAACCAGAAAGGATAATCCGCTTGACCGCAAAAGGCAGTAAAATAGCTCGGCTAAGCGTAGCCTGAAGATTAGCTTAAGGTTGTCGAGTGGCAAAAAAACCCCATTGGATCTATTTTCGCCCGAAGGCGAGAGAAAACAGACTCGATCGACGTCTAGTGCTCGTTAACTTCATTTGGTTAAATGGGATCTAATATATATAATTAAAAAGTTAAACCGTCTCACTGTATCAGGCTGAATTTATTCTAAGGAACAAACGAAATGGCGAACTCGTTAGAAAGGTAGCACATGGTTATTTATGCGTGAGTGTCTCGAGCACCGATCTGAAGCGCCCGGAGCTCTTCTTTCTCATATAAGCACCATGACGGAACGCATTGAAAGATGCACTTTAATTAGAAAGAATAGACACGTTCTTGCATAACGAACATTGATCTAGCAAATACGATTTAGCAGAAGCACACGATTCCCAGCGTGTATGGAAGCAAAGGCGAAACTGGTTATAAGGGAAGTCCGTGCTTAATAATGCAGTGCATAGTCGTCAACCAATACCGTTGTACTGAACATTGTCTTCTTTCCCTTTGAAATTCTTGTTACCTACGGATACTGTACCTAAAATAACTGTTTGCGACTCCAATTGAAAAACAGAGGCCTAGTCAATGTCAAAAAGTGAATTTAATCTAGTCCTGTAGCCGTAGAGCGCATGCAAAAAGGGCACATCTCTTTCTATTCAGAACATCCATGAAGCCGAACTAAATTTTATAGACCGTCTATGTGTAGAAATGACGATCGTGGATGCCTAATGGACGGACACGATCTATAGTTTGTCACCTAAAGATATCGAGTTTTGTATCTACATATGTGTATGTGTAAATGAAAATGTAATTTTATGTAACAATACCATAAATATATGATGATTTTGAACTGACCAGTATACGGTACTCGGGCATAAGACCAACTGCGCACATATACGTCGCTCCGATGGTTTTGATTTTATCCACCGACTGAAACTTGTCCTCGTCTAACAACTGATCAAACTCTGCGATAATCTCATTAAGCAGGCGGAGACACTCGACGCCTTGCTGATTGCCGTCCAACTCCATGTAGAATTCGGCGAAGTTCGGGATAGAAGCAAACATCACCCCGACGCGAGCATAATATTGATGGTAAAGTTCCTGTGAAGTGGGTTAATACATGCAAGGAACAGACCCGAATAACTGAGAAACAAAACTAAAAAATTAGAAGAGAAAGAAGGGTGCCAGCAATGAAAGCTTCCTCACATTGTATTTGATGTCGGTGTTTCATCGAGTTGTTCATGGCCATGTTAGCTATTCTTACCTGAATGTACGTCAATTAAGTAGCTTTTCTCTGTTAATTGCCCTGGCTTCAATCAAGGATCTGAACAAAACATAATGGCCCCCACCCGCTACCAATACGTGTCATGAAGTGGACATTCGATTAAAGTGCCCTTTAATGCACTCAATATATAATACATAGACGTATCAGGAGGCCTATTATCCAGGTGCTGGTCTTTCATGGTACTACATGGTCGTCTCAGATAGTGTGCAACGTAGATGTAGGTACAACGTTTTAACCGCCATAATAACTTACTCCTTTACACGAGGCTATAAAACTATGAATTCCGTGCGCGGAAAAATCCATAGTCATATAAAAACAAGCTATGGGTCGATTTGGTGATAACGCCATTAGTCACTGCCTTTCGTAGAACCATGCTTCTAGCGGTAGGAGCGCAGGCAAGCATCCACAGGTACATATGCTTCTCCTGGCCACGCTCATACGTGATGGATTATTCGGATGTACCCAGATGGCCCTCTTCCGCTTTGAAGTGTACGAGGCTTTTTAGCAACAGATGCTACTGCTATATATATAAGATAAAAAGATCGGTATCTTCTTACACACTACTGACGACTGTAATAACATTGCTGCCATTGCAACATCGTGATGCCTTTCGAAATAGATATAGCTAATGGATAACATTGCTCGTATTAGTTTATGGCGATTATATAACAATTGAATAAACAAGCTATTAAAATAGAACAGGACGACAAACCATATTGTTGGTGTTCTGATTGCACAGAAAGTGCACGGCAACGTGCGCTGGCAGGAGATTAAAAAGGATTCTCCGATTCCCTTCCTTCAGTTCATGCATTTCTCGTTTTTCGTCATTCGCTTGAGAATTCCAAAGGAAGTCAAGACGAGCTGTCCACTCGACCTAAATTAGACGCGGGAATCAGAAACTGTAGCTGAGGTCTGCATTGCCGTATCTGCGGACTACATGATTCTATTATCAGCTTTACGATATTTCAACAACACGCGAGTATGGGCTCTCTATTGAAAACTGTCGCATTTCAACCCACTTACAAATGGGGGGCCGATAAGCCGAAAAAAGCACATAAAATGACTTGGAACGGTGTCGAAGTATACATACCTGCCTTGCGTGTATCAGCAAAGCCAGCCAAATTGCCAGGATGGCCAGGATACCCATTACGCTTAATGGGATAAGTGGGCTAAACAAAAAGACAGTAATTTTAAGTACGTACATTCTAATTTAACCCACAGTCCCGCCAGAGCTTGTTATCGACTGTAGTCGGTTCAACATCTAAATTGTGGACATTAACGAAAGCACTGATCGACATGTAGCAGATCTAACTACACTTAGTCCTAGAGGTCTTTTTTTCAATCAGGTTTTGTAACAAAGGTCACACTGTTAGATCGTGAGAAGGGGCAAAAGGTAACTGGCGATGACCTACCGAGTAAGGTTGTCGTAACACACAAATAACGAACGGTGTGTCATCTCGATGATAGAAGTAAACATGGCCGCAATAAGTGTGGCTAAAATTACTTTCACGAAAATTGGCGTTCGTAAGAATACGCCAACGGACAGTAGGCACAGCATTGCTGACAATGGGATGTACTGTGGTAGAGGGCAAACCCTGAAAGTAATCGCGAAGTAACGAAGTTCAGGAAATATGTTATTATCCATTGACGTATCTATAAAGTAGTAGAGCTGATCTCTTCTACTACATCTTGCCAACCAAGCTTCATCCACTTAGAGGGCTAGCAGTTCTAAATGTACGTGCATTAATCAGTAACAGATCTTCAAAATCAAAACTTGCGTTTCATATTATCTTCAAAATCTGTGCACTACGAAACCGCGTCAACAGGTTAATTCGCGGATGGGATCATGCGCATTGTACCAGTCATAACACAACTACCCTACGTAAGAATCAAGTATTTTCGATAGATCAAGAGGAGTTAGACTGGGAAACACCAGAATGGTAGTCCTAGCCAAGATAATCCACGTACAACACGATCACAACTGCTAATTTCCCTTATTGGTTAGGCAAAGCTCACCTGTGACTGTCTCGGTGCTGAAGGAGTGGACTGCTCAGAGTTCCGTTGTATCGTGCAATTTCACAGCCCTCGCTATCGGTGTAGCATGTTAGCTGCAACAGAGAAATAGGCTTTTATCGTCATTTCGTAAGCATGCAAAAGGACAAAGCTAACAGCGCACGAATGGTGGTCAGGCAAAAGTGGTCGAAACTGAAGAAGACGTAGTCGAACGATAGGAGAACGTACCACATTGATTTGTACGGTCATGTAGACTAGAACAACGGAGATAATAGAGGAAACGATGCGCGCTACAGAGTAGCGGGTGACGTTAAACGAAAGACATCCGAGACGGGCTGAAAACACCAAGATGAGAAGAAGGCAGAGCCAGAAGATGCTTCCGATCGACATCAATAGCAACAGCGTCGTTCTGGAGAGGTAGAAAATCAATAACAGTAGAGGTAACTAGAACAAACATACGTATGGTAACTTGACAGTCTACGAATTAGATGAACATGTTGAAACACGATAGCAACCGTAACATGGTAAAGTTGTATGCGACATAGATTTAATGCACGCGTAGGTCTTGAACATACTTGAGCATTTTAATAAGTTTATAGGGATTACTAAAAATACATAGAACGTGCACGCTCAACCCTTGTTGTAATCGTTCCGCCTGCACACATATAGGAAGCCACACAGATTGAAGCTTTTGCCAGGTTTTGAACGATCCTTGCATATATTGCCTGTGCTACAATGAATGTCTAAAATTTTATGTCTTTGATGTTGCTTCGGGCGGTTGACCTTATCTAACACTAAACATAGTGTTGCCAGACCCAGTTTCGAACCCAGACCAATGCACGTATCAATGCGTTAAAAGGAAACGCGTTACCACTGCACCATTACAGGAACAAGCATGCTGCATGTACTATGCAAATTTTAGAATCGTAATCGTCCTATGTGATGATAATAACCCACCCCACTGAGCAAAATTCATGAGTTGCTTCGTAAGTGCCTTTGCGGCTTCATCGACACCTGAACATTCATCTGCTCGCTTCCTACCTGTTCCTTATAGCCAATGGCGGTCTACTAAAACCAAAATATGCATCTTGCTACAGAGGCTGGTTACATAAGCAAAATACATGTACAAGTCTGTCGCCGCCTATTAGTGCAATCTTCTTCATCCCTCACATGTATCTGGCGCCTAAATTTTTTCAATCGGATATAAAGCTATAACCACAAAACAGCCTGCATCCACTGTCTCGAAGCCACAAAATCACGCTACAGGTATGAGGTCGTAACGCGCAACCATGCCTGATTTGTCATGCATTATGACTGTATTCACCGACAACGCACGAGCGGCCGAAGCTTAGCGATGTTACAAGTTGTCGTCGCCATCGATGATGGCTCTACTGAGCACATTCGCTTCCTTCACCAGTGCGCCCTTCTGCTCATTCCGTTTTCAGTTCAATTCTGCTCACTGCATCAAGGAATTGTTGCACCCAAGCCTGAAAGATGTCTCAAACGCCCATCGGCGCTCTTAGGTATGTTCTCGAACAGCGGTGTTCTCCGCGATGGACTTTTCACCAATCTGGCCGGTCCCATACAATTCTTGGCGCATCCGGTACACTCCACGTTTGTGTCCAAATATCGCCATCTGTCAGCCCCCTACCTTATCCTCGTTTGCATCACACGTTTTTCCAGCCACTATCGTGAACGTTGAAAACTTAGCTTCGTTATGGATAACGCCCAATGATTATCGTAGCTGCTGTTATAGTTGCGCTTGCCGTTCGCCTGCAATGTGCTATGTAAATCACTACCGCACAAGTTTTCGTGCTCATTTCAAATGCCCAGTGAGCTCAGAAAACTCAGAAACACTTTTGAAACCAGCGAAATGATTGTAGGAAATAGGTGGTGTCCTCTTGGCCGAAACTACCCACTACCGAAGCGAATTGTTGCCAATAGAAGGAGAAAACAGACAAATAGAATGACGTAGAGGAAGAAAATGAGGACTGCAGGCCACAATGAAGCTAAGACGAGCACATTCGAGCATTCAAAGGCAGTAAAGAAACATGTCCAATGCATTTAAGTTTTCCAAAAAAAGGACCCAGGTAGTGTCTTTTGCTTAACAACACGACGCTATCATTTTCGCAAGTCAGGAAAGTTGGCAAGGAGATATTAGGGTGTACGAGTACACGACATGTATCATACAAGCATCAAAGGATGTCTAACCATAATTCAATATGACGATTTTGTTCAACCATTTTTTAAATACGTGAACAGTTTGTTCGATAGTGCAACTCATCTGTATTTTTTGCGATGACACATATTCCAACAAGAGAAAACGGTGTGAGTACAAATGGCAAGGTATTATATACTATGTTAAAACAAAAAAATCCACTAATCTGAGGTGACAGTAGAGGGTACCACTCAGTAAAAAATTATAATAAAAAAAAACAAATTTTTTAAATAAAAATCCGATTTGTGCCGACTCCGTACGCAGCAGTCTAGATTCTGAGCGTAGATGGGGTAGCCTAATAGAGAAACCATACAGTTTGTTGATGGGGCAGCTATTCGTGAGTACAAACCTATGCGGAATCGATTTTATCTGAAGCGATATATATCTGTGAAACTTCATACTTGCCTCAACTCTAGAGAGGCTACAGAAAATAACATTAACACTTTTTAGTTTCTTTTAAGGTGTCATCTATTTAGCAATTATTTTATTTCCGCTGCTCATAACCAACATGTGACAACCTGGTACTTCAGTATATGTTG
>NW_019213270.1:135453-139364 GCF_002532875.2 Varroa jacobsoni | reverse complement strand
TATTATAAATGGCTAAGTTCTCGTACAGCTGAAAAGTTACAGATGCACGTTCCGCAGGCACAACTAACTTTGGTGGTGATCTGTCCATTATCATATTTGTGGCCTATTTATCACGCTTATTTTTTAACAGGTTCACTGTTACTTTTGTGGAATAGACGTAATCGTATGGCATAACTCTGTAACCCACCTGGGAAGTATGATTAGGTGGAGCGCAGATAGGAAGATTGAAATGAACAGGGCACAAGCCAGGCTGCTCACAAAACCCAAGTCACGTTCTTGATGATACTGTAATAATTACGCACCATAAGATTAGCCAAGAGATCTAAATTTAGCAACATCAATCCATTCATATCTACCCTCGTGGACACATGAACGGTATTCTACCAGTCTGTTTATACGCATGACTTCATAAATAAATTATTGCTATTCCAGCCTCTCCAGAGGCAGAAGTCTTCTATACATCCTTTCGTTGCGGAAAGTCGTCCATCGCTGTTTTTATGAAGGTTCTATTATATTTAGTATTTCACTTTTAGCTCATCTGCGAGACGTTTCTAGGGGAGTAGATGTGAATTTGTAATAAGCCTTTCCATACACACATATAGCTATACAGCGAGCTCAGAACTAATCGTTACATTAATAAATGATTGATAAGCGATCCAAATACTCCGGTTTTTCCAATATTTTTCCTAAGTAGAACTATCTACTTCTGGAACTACAAAACGTCACGGATCATGCAGAGGTCCTATGGTTAATGATGCTACACATAACTTATGCATAAAAACACATAAATATCGCACACAATTTTCTGTCGTGCTCTCCTGCTAGAGCAGCTAGCAGCGAACGAAACACAAACGAAGCATTGCTGACCTTTGCAGAATATCACCACGAGAAAAATTCGTAGGTGTCGCATTGAAAAGTCTGTGTAGTAGACACTACTGTCTCCCGGATCGACTGACTGACTAATGGCTAAATTTGGCAAAACAACAATTTGGGACGCTTACTCTTCGTTCTTTTTCGTCGTCCTTGAAGCACAACGTTAATAGGTTAACGTGGTTAGATTTCTCCTGATCGACGGACCTTGCGTCGATAGCCTGCGAGAGGTACTTATTCACCCGATTTGACGGCTGATGGTACGTCTCTGAATGCCTGCGGAGCATAATTATAGATACTTGTTTATGAATGACTTTTATCAGCATCGGCGCGGCCGCCGCCGCCGCCGCCGCCGTCGTCGTAGAGTCAATACGGCAACAGTACCGCAAGTGAAACATTTTCCGTGTGTTCGACAGTCTCAATTCGAGCAAAAAAACTGACTATTCATTGCGTGATCAAGCTATTCTAGAGTACATACGACGGGACATGCCAAACAGATGCCCACATGTGGGCTACAGCAGCATCTTTTGTAAAACAACCTCTCAAAACGATAGACAACGCCTTTGCTTGTTTTTCTGTCCCGGTAGTAGTGGTGTCAAAAGATGTAGTTGCTATACCTTTTCTTGAAGGGCTTCCTGATTTTGTCCATTTTTCCCTGAAGTTACGAAAAACTACATTATTATTAGAATATAGATGATTTATTATTATTATTTAAATATTGATCATGCTAATCCACTATCCGTTTTCGATGTTGTCCTTGTTGCCTTCGATAGGTCTAGTTTGCAAAAAAGCGTGTATCTGGGAAATGTGGGCCTGCAGTAAGATAAGTTGGGTGTTTCACAACTAGACTATACTTAGTACCATATTCATTTTGGAATAATCGAATGAAGTTAAACCTCGAAACAAATGCGTAAGAATGTTTATTAGACGCTTAGGGGCAAAGCGATACGTGAACAGCACTGGAATACTCATATAATTTTCAAAGTATAGCAAAGCTCAGATTATATTTCTAAATATACGGTTCGGTCCCGGGCATCCATGGGCAGCTCCGTTATCTTGAACGACTACAATGATACTCCTAATATGTACGTATGCTTGTTCTATTCTTCCCACTAATTGAATGGTTAGAAATTGATTTAGCGCATCGAGAGGCAAACGAGGGTTGTTTTGTTTTTAGCGAAACGGTACTATTCAATAACATCACACTTTACGCTCTCAATAGCTGCCAATATGTTAATTTTCTAAAAGTTCAACAACTATCGCAATATGAGAATAGAGTACTAACTGTTATATCCGAGATATGGTATATGTGTTTAAAGCGATTATTTTCTTTTCAAGCTCAATACTAGCCGTATATTTCTAACGCAAATCAGTGGGAGCACGATATTCCCGATGCAGATATGGCCACTATTTCGGGAAAAACATGTCCGTCAGACACGACACTCTCAGCCGAATCGAAGATGACACGCTGCCCGATACAAGGAACCTTTCCCCATGAGACACAGGAAAATAGTACCACATCAGTTATAAGCAATATAACTAATATAGCATCGAAAAAATACACTGCTCAATCGGGTCGATGTATCCGATGCGTGACTAGCTAATGCCGATGTTGAAGCTCGAAAACTTTTAGTTCACACCCCATATATATTCACATAATAAATAAGCGTACTTTACAGATACGGCCTACTTACCTAATAATAATAATAATAATAATGCGCTTTCATGCACATAAAGCACACAAATGCACATACTGTACTTATTTCAAACGTTCCATGAATCCAGGTAACGAAAATAATGATTTTAATCAGACATAATAATCGTATAAACAAAGCCTCTCACGTAAAACTCGCTCAAAGACCATCATTATCGTCACAGTGATTATTATTATAATCAGTCTATCATATTATACGATTCCACGGTAGGTCGTGTCAACTATGTGAGGGCATGTGTGTCTCAAAGGCCTCCGTGCAGAAACTCGTGTGGAGCTACCAACCTTTTTGTTGTTGTTGGTCGCTCCGGCCTTGTCGACGGCCATCAATGGGTTGAGTCGTGCAGCCAAACAGACGACCCTGTCACTATTATTGTTATCCTAGAGACACCAAAATAAGAAACGTTATTAGGCATCTGTTTTTGCCAATTATCTTTAGCACCGGTATCTGTTTTTCGTGAAGAGACGCACTTTTCCGTGAGGCACTTCAATGTATCAAAAAACTTAGATGTATACACGGCGAGCTTACAGGCCAATATCCCGTGAAACCGACAACATGTCGTAGGTGCGAAAGATTCGTTCTCTATTTGTTGACTCCAACTTTCGTTTTGTAAGTGGCGCTAATGCACAGTTTTTTCCCTAGACTCTGATAGTCGACAAATATACAGAGAAATATACGGATATTGCGTGCAGACTTTGTCCTCCAATCGTTTCCAGATGAGGCAGAAGTCTATGTTGTCTGTTACAGTGAGAACATCAGTATGTCAAGTGAAGCTTACTTGCTGAAGGGAGTTGGGGTGGTTCCGCTGCGCGTTTTGTGATCCGGGATGCTGCTGCTGTTGAGACGGGGGCGGTCCATTGAGATTAGAGAAGGGAACATCCACACTAAAGCGGATCGAGTGCAGTAACTGGACCACCACGTTCGAAACGTTCTTGAATGAGAGCTTCCGTCCTGTCATCCGCCGCATCTGAAAAATAAACAATAAGTACAAGAACGAACAAAAGCATCTTTATCTATGGCGGCGACAGTAACAGATCAAAATCAACGTATTCTTTTTATTTCCTGGGTACGGTTATTAAAAAAAAGTGCCCTTTACCCTACCTAAATTTATACACGCTTTAAACTGCGATAAAACATGTTAGCTACCATAACAATACAGGGTATCAATACGATCCGACTGAATAGGCTCACGTACAAATAGAACTTTCAGCGCATATAATCGCTTCTATACAATCAAGGCCTAATTGCCGATCTTATTTATACAAAAGAGCTTTCTTACTGGCTCATCATATTAAAGGACATAATGTGTACAGACTTATTTCTAACTAC